>NC_068369.1:59854466-60088892 GCF_020536995.1 Dreissena polymorpha | reverse complement strand
ACCTACCTACCTACCAACCTACCTACCTACCTACCTACCTACCTACCTACCTACCTACCTACCTACCTACCTACCTACCTACCCTACCTACCTACATACCTACCTACCTACCCTCAACAGGATTGCATTCATTTGGTTATGGGCAGATATTATACAATATGTGAACTTAACGCACTGTCATATTGTCTTTTCTGAAACGTCAGAATGGACATATGTATCTCATATACAATCTTATAGTTTTCTATGGTGCATAGTCGCATAGTTGTTCTGTTTTAGTTTTACATGTCGTTTGGAGCAGTTAAAACTAAATATTAATACTAATGCAATTACTGATATTGTAAACGTTTATACATGTACATGGGACAAAAGTATGTATTACGCCATACAACAAGAGTGGAAGTTCATTTCTACAGTATCCGGCGCTCGAAGTTTGAAAATTTAAAAAAAGTCTTTATGGTGGTACACTAAGAAACTTTTGAGAAAGCAACTATTTTGAGTCATTAAGCATAGAACCTTTTTACTGACCGAAAGAATAAGAATAACATGCAATTATTAAGTAAACTAAGGTGAACATGACAGTTAACGCCGTAAATTTAAATGATCTAAAATATGCGTATGCAAACGGTTTCGACGATTTTACTTTGCCTATTTGCAAAACGAAATAATGTTTTATCTGGTGGAATAGTTAAAAATATACCCTACATATATGTTCTGAACCAAATTATTCTTCTGAAATATATATGACCTTTAATTTATCAACGCAGACATACCATGAAATTGACTTCCTGACAGGATTTGAAACAAAATGAAGGCGTAATGGACGTAGTAATTATACGAATAAATAGAAAGTACTGGTGTCTGTCATATATTAATACGTCATTTAAAAGATAAAAGATATTAGTACAGGGTGTAGCTGCAACTTAAAATACATTGTTGTTCGGTAGTCCATAATTACAATTACACAGGCGTGTGGTGTTATAACTAATGAAAGAATATCACATTATCACTGGAACATAAAACCTTTTCGATTCAAGGTTTTTTGGTCCGTTACAATGGTCCGAGTTTTATTGATTCGTTTCTGTTTGTATTTGTGTTGTGGACATGTTGGCAATAAGTCGCGCGAAATGCTTAATGGTCTGTAAAATATGGTCGTAACGAGATTGCTTACTTGATAATTAAAAATGAATTATAATGTGCTGATTGTTAACTTACATTACAAAACGCACTATTTTAAGTGCCTCATTGAACGCCAAATTTCCTGTTAATCACGGGTTTCATATTGTTGTAGCCAATTAATAAATTTATACATAAATAACGAACTTCCAGGAAATTTATCATCAGAGAAAGTTTCGTCATACTCGTCAGGTAAATATGACCGGTTACCATTTGCCTAGTATACAACACAGGAAAATAAACGACACAACACTTAACGTAAACTAGGGTATATGATAATTTTTTTTCTGTTTGGCAGGGATCTGATCTGGAGTAAATCTGGTTGTCTTTTTGGCTTGAAAACAATCAGTTTTTTTTGTCAGACATTTTTATATATCAATCTTCTAAGTTTTATAGGAGATATATCGTTCCTTAATCTCCCTGTGCAAATACAGAATCTTTTAAATGTACGCAAGTCTACGTGAGATATTTCATAATTAACAAATTTGAGGTAATGATAGATGAGCTCACTTCAGATTGATTTACATGTGTTGAACAGTCTGTGCTGCACGAAACCACTGACTCATCAGCTGGGAGCCGCCCATCAACAAGTGTTTCATCCTTTAATCCCAGGACACTCTCCGGGCGGTGGAACCGCAGTGCTGATCAGTACGGGTCAGTGGTTAGCTGCCAGCTCTTCTCCTCCCTCTTAATCATAGCAAACTGGACACTCTCTCTGCTGCTTGACCTAGTCTCCCAACAGCTCTCTCTTTCTCTCTCCTCCCTGATTCCTAGGGCACTTAGCATCCTCCACAGTGATTGTGCGGGAAAGCCTCTGGCGCCAATTTCGATCGGGAACAGCCATGTTTTCCAACCGCGGAACTGCACTGGTCTAAGAGATCGTGTATTGGCTTTCTTCCGCTCATATGCCATGTCGCACATTGATTCCCATGTGACGGTGAGTTCAATGGTCACCAGCTTCTTGGTGTTTGGTGGACCATATCACTATGTCAGGCCTCAGTTGTAGTTTGGACGATCTCGGAAAGACCAGCTTCTTCCCTAAGTCGACTTTCATCTCCCATTGGTCTGATTCATCTAAGATCGACGTGTTTCTAGGAGCTTGCTTTGTGGTTGTGTTCCCCTGCCTTGACAAGTTGATCTTTGTAGATGCTTTTTTCTTTCTGTTCTTTTCTTCTTCTCTCGCGCTCAAGTACATCTGCTAGCTCCCTAAGGACAGCATCATGTCTCCATCTGTAGCGGCCCTGTGTCAGCGAAGTCTTGACATTGATGACAGGGTGTGTTCCATGTTGCCTGCTTGTTACAAAAGACCTGCAACTTTGGGTCTTCCACTGGCCTGCATCTGTGGAGGTTGGTTGGGGATGGCAGGCAGGTCGTAAACTGACCTTAACAGGAATTTGTGTCTTAGCGGCTCATACTGCCAGATGTCTGCCCAAGTCAACTTCCTCTCTGTTGTTGTCCATTTGTTCCAGGCACATAGTCCACCCATTTCAACTGAACGGGCTCTTCTGCCTCCTCTCCTCTTCGCTCGCCCTGATTCCTTCTGCACCATCTGACTCCTCTCCCTTTTATCTGCCGTACTCCATCGCTGTGGTTTTATCATACCAAGCCCTTGTCTGTCCTCCGTAGTAGTTCCGACGATGTCTTTGTGTCTCAGTATACTTTCAGCTTGGGACACCGCCTGGCTTGCCGACAACTTCCTTCCGGTTCTAGTCTCTATGCCTGCCATCCTGATCAGGTCATCAGAAGATTCTTTCAGTGTCACCACCATCCTGGCCTTAGCAACTTTGTACTCCTCAACAACTGATGATATTGGGAGTTGGAGCTGGTTGGTCCTCC
This sequence comes from Dreissena polymorpha, assembly GCF_020536995.1. Classification (NCBI taxonomy): domain Eukaryota; kingdom Metazoa; phylum Mollusca; class Bivalvia; order Myida; family Dreissenidae; genus Dreissena; species Dreissena polymorpha. Next base: position 60,085,883 of record NC_068369.1, on the reverse strand, counting down.
CATACAGTCCGATGCTGGTGAAACTTGGTGGGACCCCTAGCCATCTACGGAGGTATCTGTTGATGGTTCTTTCAAAGCCTTCCACAGTAGAAACTGCTATCTCATACAGCATTAGAGGCCACATGAGTCTTGGTAACAATCCATGTTGGTATAACCATACCTTGAATTTCCCAGGAAGTGATGTCTGGTCTATCTGCTTCAGACCTTCTTGGAGTTGGTTCTTGGTGCGGTTTGTGCTGCTTGTGTCGTACAGGCTGGCATCGTACCATTTTCCTAGGCATTTGATAGGATTGTCTACTATGGATGGTCTGTCTTCGCTCTGTACCTGGAGGGTGAACCTTTGAGTAACCTTTCCCTTCTTGATTACCAAGCTCCTCGATTTCTTTGGTTTGAACTTCATTCTTGCCAAAGTCACTGTCTCATCCAATGCTCTAAGAACCCAACGAGCTTGCACGTGTGTCGTTGTAGTTACGGTGAGGTCATCCATAAAACCTCTATTGGATGGGAGGTATATCCCCGAGGCTGTCTTTGGTCTTCTGGTTTTCCTCTTTGCGGCATTGATAATCAAGTTTCATTCCCATCACGAATAACACGACTGAAATAGTGCAGTCTGTTACTATTCCTTTCTCGAGCCTTATCCAAGGTGTTGACTGTTCTCCTACAGCAAACCGTAGTTGTATGTTACTGAAGTATTCATTGATAATCTGTTGCACGTGGTCTGGGATGTGGTAGTGCTTTCAGTGCGGTCTCAATTAGCTTGTGTGGTATGGAGCCATACGCATTGGCAAGGTCAAGCCAGACAACAGTGAGGTCTTTTTGGTTAACCTTTGCTTCCCTGATGATCTGACTGAGGGATGTTCCACACATCCAGAGAACCCTGGGACGCCTCCCTTTTGCACTGAGGTATCAATGTATTGGTTTGATGTCAGATACTTCGTCATTCTCTTGGCCAGCACAGCAAAGAAGATTCTCTCCTCAACGTTCAGTAAGGAAATGGTTCTGAATTGGGTGACGGTCTATGAATCCTTTTCCTTTGGTGTAATATTCCTTCTGCCTGTTGCCAACAATCTGGAACTTTACCTTTCCTCCAAACCACTTTCAGAAGATTCCATAAGCGTCGAAGAAGTTTAGGGCACATCTTATACACCTTGTAAAGGATACCATTTGGTCCTGGGGCCGACCCTGCTCTTGCCTTTTGAACTACTTCTGAAACCTCTTTCAATGTAGTTTCCTTGGTGTCTAGAGGTGTTGTGGGTTCTGGTACTGGTTCTATTCTCTGGCAGTTGCCTAACGGTACGTCTCGGATATCATCAGAGTGCGTTTCAGTTAGGAACTGTGTAATTTCTTCCATGCTGCTCTCTAGCTTGCCCGATTTCTCTTTGTCTAGCAGGTTATTAGAGAACTTGAATGGATTTGCAATGAACTCAGCACGACGTTTGGCCTTTTTCCTTCTTTTCTCACGAAGTTGTTCTGCCTTGCATAGGTTTAAAAGTTGTTCCCTCTGGCTGTCTCTTAACTGCTTCAGCCCTGGCTTTTCTTCTTCCCTGGCATGCCTATATCTCCTTCGCAAAACCTTCAGTTCACTCCTGATGCCCTTTATCTGTCGCTGCCTTCTATTCATCTGTACAGGTTTCTTGGTGGTTTTCTGGATAGTCAGACCGAATCTTTCTTTCCCAACTGTGTAGACAGGGTTGGTTAAAGCAACCAGCTTTCTCTCAACTGCTCCTTGGAGTACTGTCTCCAGTATTACATGAAGGTCATCGTCCAGGTCTTTCCATGCTTTCTTGTCTGACGTTTTCGGCCAGGATATTCTTGGCTTCCTCGGAGATTCATCACCCTTGTTAGCTGTTGTGGAGTGTGGTAAGTCGGTGTTTGCCTCTGGGTCACTATGTGTTTCTCAGTAACGCCAGTAGTGGGTCTTCATCATCGAAGACATCTTGAGCATCCGTTCCCGATCGCAATGTGTTTGTATCCAGCATGTCAGCCGCTAAGAGGTCCCCAGTACTGTGGGTTTGTTCCTGACTAGGATCCTCCACCGTCTCACCAGACATTACATCTGTGTGCTGCTGCTGTCGTGCTGTCTGCCCACACATAGTTCTCGCTTGATGTATGCGCAAGCCCCTGAGATTCTTGCAGACTTGTCCACACCTACACTTCGTTTCTGCCTTCTTTCCAGTCAAAGTCGATTGAACTAGTCGTGTCGTTACCGTTGAATCCGTCCGTTTAAGTCTTTCATCCTCCCCCCCTCTCGGAAGACTTTGGGGGTATTCTTCTGTAATGGAGTATGTAGCTGAATAATGGTTGTCCTCTTACGAAGACTGCATTCTGGGATGCTACCCCCATCCTGCACCTGGCCAGTCTGTTCCTGGTTGTCATCTGTCTTTCCAGTGTCACCAATCTATTCTCGGTTGCCATCTAGTCTTTCCTAGAAGTCACTGGTTCCCCAGATAGGTAATGTGTTGAAAACAGTCTGTGCTGCCACGAAACCACTGACTCATCAGCTGGGAGCCGCCCATCAACAAGTGTTTAATCCTTTAATCCCAGGACACTCTCCGGGCGGTGGAACCGCAGTGCTGATCAGGCACTACGGGTCAGTGGTTAGCTGCCAGCTCTTCTCCTCCCTCTTAATCCATAGCCAACTGGACGCTCTCTCTGCTGCTTGACCTAGTCTCCCAACAGCTCTCTTTCTCTCTCCTCCCCTGATTCCTAGGGCAACTTAGCATCCTCCACAGTGATTGTGCGGGAAAGCCTCTGGACCCAATTTCGATCGGGAACAGCCATGTTTTCCAACCGCGGGAACTGCACTGGTCTAAGAGATCAGTGTATTTGGCTTTCTTCCGCTCATATGCCATGTCGCACCTTGATTCCCATGGGACGGTGAGTTCAATGGTCACCAGATTCTTGTGTTTGGTGGACCATATCACTATGTCAGGCCTCAGTGTAGTTTGGACGATCTCGGGAAAGACCAGCTTCTTCCCTAAGTCGACTTTCATCTCCCATTGGTCTGATTCATCTCAGATCGACGTGTTTCTAGGAGCTTGCTTTGTGGTTGTTTCCCCTGCCTTGACAAAGTTGATCTTTGTAGATGCTGTTTTCTTTGCTGTTCTTTTCTTCCTTTTCTCGCGCTCAAGTACATCTGCTAGCTCCCTAAGGACAGCATCATGTCTCCATCTGTAGCGGCCCTGTGTCAGCGAAGTCTTACATGATGACAGGATGTGTTCCATGGTGCCTGGCTTGTTACAAAGACTGCAACTTGGGTCTTCCACTAGACCCCATCTGTTGAGGTTGGTTGGGGATGGCAGCAGGTCGTAAACTGACCTTAACAGGAATTTGAGTCTTAGCGGCTCATACTGCCAGATGTCTGCCCAAGTCAACTTCCTCTCTGTTGTTGTCCATTTGTTCTAGGCACATTGTCCACCCATTTCAACTGAACGGGCTCTTCTGCTCTCCTCTTCGGTTCGCTCTGATTTCCTTCTGCACCATCTGACTCCTTTCCCTTTTATCTGCCGTACTCCATCGCTGTGGTTTTATCATACCAAGCCCTTGTCTGCCCTCCGTAGTAGTTCCGACGATGTCTTTGTGTCTCAGTATACTTTCAGCTTGGGACACCGCCTAGCTTGCCGACCACTTCCTTCCGGTTCTAGTCTCTATTCCTGCCATCCTGATCAGGTCATCAGAAGATTCTTTCAGTGTCTCCACCATCCTGGCCTTAGCAACTTTGTACTCCTCAACAACTGATGATATTGGGAGTTGGAGCTGGTTGGTCCTTCCATACAGTCCGATGCTGGTGAAACTTGGTGGGACCCCTAGCCATCTACGGAGGTATCTGTTGATGGTTCTTTCAAAGCCTTCCACAGTAGAAACTGCTATCTCATACAGCATTAGAGGCCACATGAGTCTTGGTAACAATCCATGTTGGTATAACCATGCCTTGAATTTCCCAGGAATGATGTCTGGTCTATCTGCTTCAGACCTTCTTGGAGTTGGTTCTTGGTGCGGATTGTGCTGCTTGTGTCGTTAAGGCTGGCATCGTACCATTTTCCTAGGCATTTGATAGGATTGTCTACTATGGATGGTATGTCTTCGCTCTGTACCTGGAGGCTGAACCTTTGAGTAACCTTTCCCTTCTTGATTACCAAGCTCCTCGATTTCTTTGGTTTGAACTTCATTCTTGCCCAAGTCACTGTCTCATCCAATGGTTTATGATTGTCAATTTTTCGTGGATTTGCGACGTGGTCAACAACACAGGTCCATTTGTCACTCTTTACTTGTTTTGTCTCGTAATACATGAACTCTTAACACATTTCAAGAATACAATCATGTTGCGATGCTTATGTAACGTTTATAACATAGTTGTATTATTTCAATATTGTAAACATTAAGCAATTAAGGACACTCCTTGGCAATACGTGATGAATATGTATGCACATTAATGGAAAACATAAATACAGAAGTTTTCAAAGCTTTTTTTTCAGTTTGATATAGCACTTTCTTTATTACAATTTTTGCCACGAGAAAGTTTCGAACTTGTAATAGATTTTCGGGGAAGCTTTATATAAATGCAAAAAATGAGTTCCGATATGGAAAACACGGTTGTAAAATGCACAGAGTGCATGTTGAATGTTTTGTGAACACTTTTTATGGAAGCTGAGATAAAAATGGTTTCAATGCAATTGAGTAATTAAATAGTAATTAAATTGAATGCGTTTTAATTCCCTTTTATTATTGTTTAATTTGAGTTACAATGCTATGACGTTAAATTTTATTTACACTTAAATGTATTATGAATATTGCTGGGCCAAGTGTGAGGTTGAGCGCTCTATAACCAGGTTTAAACCCCCAATGCTTTGCATTGACCGTTCCAAGGCGGTGACCCCAGCTTTATTCATATTTTTTGTTTATGTTGGTTTGTATTGTGCTTTATTGTGCTGTTTTTCACTGTTTGGGCAATCGGTCACTTGCCTTAAATAAAGGACCAACTAATTGTTTTAATGAAAATTCAATACTGCTCCAGCAGCTGGAGTTTCACTTCTTTATATTGTAAATAGCGTTTGCAGAAGAGATACATTAACATTTAGAAGTGATTGTTTTCGCTTCAACTACGTTTTTTCCCTTTGTACCAAAGAACAGAGTCAGCAATGTTCACATATAAATAGGCAAACATGCTTTCTCAATAACATATGTGAAGCAAATATTTGTTATATGACTTTTTTCCCCAAAATTAAACCGGAAGAGTTGGAATAACAGTACAGAGTCATTGTAGAAGCTGTGTGGTCTGGACATTCATATGCTTTACTCAATGCTGATTTTGTTTCTCTATATATATCACACGTATTGCAACAAATCGTCTCAAACATGCAAATAATTTAAAACGCATTAACTACAGGTACATATTGACACTTTAAATAGAACATTAAACAGATGGGGTGAAAAACATTTTAAAGGCGCAAGGTAAAAATCATACGTATAAAGCTTTAAAATAAACATTATTGAAAAATTTTGGAAACAAAAGTGATAATTTTAACACAAGTGAATTAGAAATAGTTAGTTTAAACTTGAGAAATCTATATTGAGTCAATAAACGGAACATCTAAATACCACTTTAGGAACTAAATATTTTCTTTCCAAGACATAATTGCTTCGGATAATATGGGCGATATTTGAATAATAAAATATCGTGCATCGCCGCGACTGTCGCGCAAAATATCGTGTATCGCTTCGTTTGTCTAGTGTCGCCATTGAACGCGAGACACGACACACGAAGCGATACACGATATTTTTTGCGACAGTCGCGGCGACGCACGATATTTTGCGCGACAGTCGCCTCGACGCACGATATTTTTCGCGACAGTCGCGGCGACGTACGATAGTTTGCGCGACAGTCGCGGCGACGCACGATATATTTAACACGATATATCGCCGTTTGGGCTACCTACACAAGGGCGATATATCATGTTAAATATATCTTGTGTCGCTGCGACTGTCGCGAAAAATATCGTGCGTCAAGGCGACTGTCAAGAAAAGATCAAGTATCGCTTCGTGTGTCTAGTGTCGCACTTGATGAAAGAAGTGCGAGATTATAGATGGCTATCCGGATTCCGTAATTTGTGTCTGTCTTAGTACAAATGTTTGTTAAACTGTCCAGTGTTCACTGTCTGTTAAAATTTGCCTAATCAGTGAGCGATGTATGTGCTGCTTATGTCAATTGGTATGTATATATGCTATTTTCTTGAATCAGCATTATTAAAGAATGACAAAAGCTTTTTCATATATGGAGTTCAGCATTAATAAAGAATGGCATAAGCTTTTTTAATATATGGAGTTCAGCATTAATAAAGAATGGCATAAGCTTTTTTCATTTACGAGTAAGCTCAATAGTCTAATATTGATATGTCTACCAACTAAGCGTACAGGTGTAGTAACGACGGTATCGTAGTGATTCAGGATATGTCCAATTATAACTGTGCAACTGGTGAAATCAAACACATAATTCGTGTAGAGAGAACACATTTGTCGCCGGACCTCGTGTTAATCAGGGCATTAGAGCCGATCCATCTTGCTACAGCATGACCTTTTGACAAATAACTAATCCAAAATGAGGACATTAGGTTTTGTTAACATGTTAAATGTCTCAAATTGAGACTGAATTGTAGTCAAACGTTGTTGATTGGGTGTCTTACTTTAACCTGTGAACGTTGAAAGCCTTGTATATATGCCAAACAGCAACATTGCCATTGACAGCAAGTATCTTTCACCGTATAGTTGTAATCAGGTGCCAAATTATATGCGCATTTTTATCGTTAAACATGTTTTTCAAATGAAGTTGGCAAAATAGTAATATTTGTAAGAACTAACATACAAGACTTTGGGGTAACAAAATAATAGGTATTTCTTCGCTGCCAATGTATCATAAAGATATGAGATAATTTTATACGAACTTAGTCATTACATAGATTTATTTATCAGGTAACATATTTCACACACATGCATGCTTGATGGCTTGTTTATTAAATCGTCTTAATTTTTTGCACGTAATCATTCCGGTTGCGTTTTTTAAAGAGCTTCTATATTTTATTCTCGAGTTGAACAGAGTTTATATGGAGTAAGTGTGGAATTGCACTCATGTTTATCAGCAAATATTAGAGGCAAGCATTTGATCCGATTTTTAGGAAACAATGCTAATCAGGAACGACACTTTCCACTTAGACATGATTGGCGTTTAAAGAGACTGAAAAAGAAAATAAACATAAAGCGGACAATGCCGTCCCAATTAAGCTTGGGCGGACTTCACATGCCAATATGTGACCATACTTTTAAAGCTGGGGCGAGAACCGTTTCAATTCTACATTTTACAAAGAGCCCATATTTATCTCCCGTGTTGTTTTGCGTGTCATCCCTTTTAGATAAGTGAATCTGCCGGACCGGTATTCCTTTGGCCAAAATTTGATTTCACTTTCATCTTTTATTGACACTGAACAAATGTAATAACCTAGCGTTTCCCAGTCTAAAGTTGGTTTCAAAGAACATGAATTAGTGTAATATAGTACAGCGAAAATAATTCATATATACGTGATTCGTTAGCACAAAAACCCAAATATCTTGTCGCTGGCATTTGAAGGACAACATCACAAGTAAAAATGGCAATATAAATTTCATCACAAAATAGAATGTTCCTTAAATAGAAATTATCATCTTGATTGCTTTTATTAAATGCATTATTGTGATTGACAATAACAATGATGTTGATATGAGTTCATTCGACTCTCTTTTGATGTATTGAATTTATTAGAATTATCATTTTATTGTTAACATTATAACGGTATATACGAGCAAATTTAAGCTTTTTGACCCAATGAACTCACACAAGAATAACAGAAATACGAGTAAATTAAAATAAATCATGCTAGTTTAGAGTAATCTTATCTTGATTTATTGACGTTGACAACAAACATTAGATTTTATTATTAAAGTTGCACACTGATTGTGAGAAATTCATTTTTGTTACACTGACTTGTTTTTGTTATGTTATACCTTTTGTTAAAACTATAGGGCTTCGCAAGCACACTATGTGTGCGTAATTCCACGTTTGAACAAAATATTCCGTCTGCATTTGAGAAGAATAGATTGAAGACAAAACATAATATGTTATCACTTACAAGAGAAATAAAGGTTTGCATAGTCGATGATCAGGTTTAAGCCCAAGCTGTAAAATAACGTTTTTATTGATTCTAAAATTTTAAGATACAGTATTAGAGCAATATGCATTCATGTCCCAAATTGTGAAACCATGCTTTATATATGGCTTCTTACTTTAATAATTGTCGATCTTGTATTACATGGATAGTCACGTCTAGACGAGAATGGAGTTAGTCAAGTGTTGTCGTAAGGCTGTGTGTACTACAATTAACTAGCACGACTAGAAGGGCTCAGGTCAACAATACAAGCAATTGTTTATTCATTGCAATATTGATCAAGTAAATGTAAACATAAATACATTTTTAAATTTACACTCATCGTCTTATTGATTTGATCATATAGTGAAAATTCTTGTCTCTGAGCTATTTTCATGTTCACAGACCTGTGCGAACGCTTTTTCGTTTCACCGTGCACGGCTCGGACCATTCCTCTTAAACTATCGCATAACATTGACTGACTATACCAGTGTAACATAATTAAATCAATTAACGAACTAACTTAAAATGATTGCCCTCATATATGTCGTATTTTAACTATAAATACCCACGCTGTTATTGCGAATACTTCGTTAACGGATTGTACTTCGATAACAGTTAAAAAAGCCACACAAAAGAATTTCAATGAAGAATGGTAGATTTTTGTCAAAAATGGGAAAATTCCATCGATAAACAGCATAAATTGGATGATAAGTACACATTAAAAAAACAAAAAAAATACACAACTTAGAAATGATGCAATACAGTGTTTGCTATTCCAGCATGTAGAATGATTACTGTGCTTCAACTACTGAAATTTGGATAGACCTACATAAAATATGAACAAAAATCGAGTATGTTTTAATAGGTGTTATGCATGATGTTGTAGGCACGTTTATTCCCAACAAATTGGGCACTCTGATGTCCGAGTGTTATCTTCTACTCGAAATGCGTTTATTAATAGTGTTACTATTCTTACCAAGGGGTTTGCTATTCCACCATTTAGAGTAATTACTGTGCTTAAATACTGATTTTTTATAGTTGTCAATGAAATATGAACGAAGATAGAGCATGTTTAATATATATGTGCATGGTGTTGAAGACAATTTATTTCCCGATCACGGACACGTCGGATAACGGAGACTTTTAACTTATTTGGCACTCTGATATGATGGAGACCGGCGAGTGTACCGGTGTAGTACCAAGGAAGAAGACAACGGGAGAAACGTTTATGAGCTTCAACGTAGCAATCGATATAAGAATAAATAAATAAAACTTAACGCTAAAATGGTCAGATTTTAATTCCCAAGATCTCCTGTCTTTATTTAAAATGCCATGAAAATCAACCACATGCTCATATTCATAAGGGATGAGAACAATAAAGCAAATTGTCGTGAGAACATACTAATTTAAAAAAATATGGCCTGCTTACTTTAACAGTATTCTAAAGCGAATTCTGCATTTCTGGGTCGCTAAAAAGTGGGTTATATCTGTTAAAAAGTGTCAGGTAATCTGGAACAGAAGTGCCATCGTTATTGAGATGATCTTGTAAAGGAGTGCCCATGTGGTATTCGACTCTTTAAACATTTGAATTTCCTCAAATAAGTAAGTAAAATACATATTTAAAACATTGTGACATTTAGTAGACATGTTGATCTTTAATTCGAATACTTAACACGTTCTTTATTATTTCCTTCACCACTATAGTGGGGGACATATTGTTTTTGCCCTGTCTGTTGGTTTGTTTGTGTGTTTGTTTGCGCTAACTTCAACATTTGCAATAACTTTTGCAATACTGAAGATAGCAACTTGATATTTGACATGCATGTGTATCTCATGGAGCTGCACATTTTGAGTGACGAAAGGTCAAGGTCATCCTTCAAGGTCATAGGTCAAATATATAGCTTCAAAGCGACGCAAAAGGGGACATAGTGTCTCTTACAAACACATATCTTGTTTATTTTTAAGTATTTTTTTAAATGAGTTCTTGTAATCCAGTTCATGATAGTTTTTGAAGGACTTTTTTTATAAACAGGTTATTTACCGTTTTTCGCGAATTTCTTTCTTTGAAATTCGACGTGCTGTGCAATTAATCTGACAAACACTGTTCCGTGTCTAAAAACCCAATGGATAGAACATTAATGCAAAAAAGCAGAAGAACTTGCCTCTCGAGCGTGGCTTTTGTTGATGTATGTTATCGAAGTGCAAACCGCATTACCGGTGTGATAACGTTTACATAGTTGGTGCATATATTTTATCCAGAAGCTATAAATAGACGATGACATGACCACTTTCAATGTTTAAATCGTGAACAAAACTATACTAATAGCCACATATGTACTTTTACGTTTTATGTGACATTGTATGAACGTTTAAGTGATGCGACTCAATGCTCTTCACGCATGCGCAGTTTGAAAGTAAAACCTAGCCACACCGTCAACCTACCTTACTTAAGATAAATAGCGTTTATACAGACATAAATTTACATTCGCCTTACAAACACTGCAAGTTTTAATCGAGAAGGATCGATGTTTAAACAGGTAATTTAACATTAATTTCTGTTAAGAAAACATTTTACTTTTAACAGTTTATTCACTTTGTATATACATTTACTGTATATGACAATGTTTCAAATAATTATATGAATCTCTAAATGTTCACTGTATCTTATATTTGGTAAAGTACATTATTAAACAAGGTCACCTTTAGCATGAATGAGTACGGCATTTGTTAAATGTGTGATAAGTGCTTTCGGTTAAACAGAGAAGTGTAATATTATTGGTAATTAATGCTTTATATATGCGCGTACTATATTCATTTATACACCAAACGTGCTTTTTTTGTTTACAGTGGTAATAACAATCTTCAATAATTGTATAACAAATCGAATTTTAATTAATTCACTATGAACTCATTTAATCATAAAATCTGAGTGACATTAATACTTCCATATATTATATGGCCAGGGCATTCGTAATCAAATTGATAAAGCAAAATTGAATATTTCATGTTATAAAAATATAAAACCATGATATGTATTAGCTTAAGACAGCACGTCAAAATAATTGCACTCAACTGCACGATATGTGTTTTTGTTTTTCAAACAGTAAAGGTCTTGTGATCTATTGTTTCCAAGAGCAACCCTTGTCATGAGCAAATCGGGTGTTTACCTTGTGTCCAGCACACCAGTGGATGCAGACAGGGGAACCAAGCCAGGGTACAACAGCACATCAGTAGATGCACACAAGAGAAACCATCAAGTTTACGACAACTCGGTATTCACGAATAGCGAAGAAAAGGCCACCTATAGGTATGGATACAAGCTTAACCAGTTAATCAAAGCACTGGACGAATTTTTTGCGTTTGATGGATTATCGTTCAAAGACTAGTTGCAATAATCCAACTCCCAGCTATTGACCCTCCGGGTCAATATGAGCTGTACGTATGTACTCATAAAAGCTCAGAGCATTCAAGAAGAACTAGTTCAAAGACTAGAAACCACAAAACAACAACTAATTACTTGCATCTAAAGGATCCGTGTTGTAAAGCCATTATTCACCAAAACGAACATAATCCCGTTAGGAAGGTTGTAAGTTCTCATAAATTTAATTAATTTTTGCATTGAGATTGTTTTCGTTTGTAAGACATATTTAATAATGTTTAGGTCCGAAACAAATTGGTGCTAATGGAATATATACATGTAGTTTAATGTACGACCGTTGTTTACGAATCGATTTACTGCAAAGATCCAAAAATATATGTATAAAAACTAAACAATGAATAATAAAAAACATTTATTCTTCGATTTAATTCGGTATTTTATATTTTGATCGATTTTGATGTCCGCTATGGGGTAAGGCTTTCTTCGTCAATCTTTGATCGCTTAGTAACCACGGTATTAATCCAACGTTAACGCTATGAACATGCAGGTCAAAATTAAGCTACCCCAGATAAGGCACATTACACCTTCGTATTCTTGCAAGACATTACACAGAGAATCATTAGGACGTTATAGTCAAAATGACGCGGTAATATATATATATATATTATTTTTATTTCGAATAATATAAAATGATGAATTATATTATAAAACATTTTATGCGGTACTGACTGTATTTTGTGTTATTTGTCTTCCTATTACCGATACTTACTCTATGTTAACTCATCATCTCGACGGCACGAGTTATTCATTACATCAAACAAGACTTAACGGTGAATGTACTTTTCGTTGCGTTTTTTGTAAGGTATACATTTGATTTGATAGTACATCCGTTGAAAGGCAACATGTGCTATCAGCATGTATGCAGCGGAGATCAGTTTACTGTTTCCTTTCCACTCTAAAGTGAGGCCAATGGCATCGTTCTTGAGTTTGAGAAGGTCAGGCCGAGCAAACCGTACCGAGGAATGGGCAAGGAAGACCTGCTGTACTTCTCCTCACAGCCATTTTGGAGGCGACTGCGAATGATCTGTGTAGCGATCGTTCTGATTGGCTGGGTGGCTCTGATAATCACCGTAGCGGCCCTGGTGCTAGCGTATCCAAGGTGTCGCGAGGCGCCGTCTAGGTCATGGTGGCAAGCGGAAGCAGTATATCGAGTCTATGTGCCAAGCTTTAAAGACAGCAATGGTGATGGTATCGGAGACTTAAAAGGTACCTAAAGAAACATACAAACAGATGTATTTTTAGTCTTATTAAGTCACAGTTGAAATTAAAAAATAAGCACAAACAAGACTATTGTCAAGCAATATGGTCCCTACCGGTGAAACTAAACCATTTTCAGCAATATTTCTAGTCTATTTGTTGCCATAGCAACCCGAATTCTTGACGTAGGGACAAAATGAAATCTCCATATTGCCATCTATCCATGTTTCAAGTTTCATGAAAAATATTTAGAACTTTAAAAGTTATCACAGGATCCACCGTTTTCAGCAGTATTTCTATTCTATTTGTTGCCATAACAATCCGAATTCTTGACGTAGGAACAAAATGAAATGACGTTCATAATCTCCATGTTGCCATCTGTCCATGTTTAAAGTTTCATGGAAAAAATATGAAGAAATTTTAAAGTTATGGCAGGATCCAGAAAAGTGTGACAGACACTCTGAGCGCAAACCATAAGTCTCCTCCGGTTTTACCGGTAGTGGACAAAAACAATTGTCAAACACTAAAAAGGGACCAAGCCATAGGCTATTTAATACTAACCTGTTGATCGGGCAATTTAAAGGTTTTTCAAACGTGTTTTAGCCATCGTTGAAAGCGATAAAGAAACATACAGGTTTCATAGTATATCTGCTAAATGTTTATATAGTTTTATGACAATATGAATACAACCACCGTATTTTTATAATAACACAGTATATATTCATTACATTCCAATCGCGAAGTATACGACATGAATGCCAATGTTTCGCCTATGAATATATTACAGGTATCGAATCCAAGCTGGACTATATCAAGGACCAAGGCTTCGGTGTGATCTCGTTGAGCCCCATCTACGCGACAGCCGATACTGAGTCGAACCCAACCTTCGACGATTTTCGCGCCGGAAACGACCTAGCCGTCACGGACCACAAGGCGGTAGGCGGCGTCTACGGAACTCTGGGTGACATTGACTCTCTTGTGGCCGCCGTCCACGACAGGGGGATGTACCTGGTACTAGACTTCATCCCGGGAGTCACGGGCACGACGCATGCGTGGTTCAGTGAGTCGCGAAATAACGGCAGCGAGAGAAGGAACTTCTACGTATGGGCCGGCAAGGCAAGCGACGCTGACCCACCTAATAACTGGGTAGGTAACGTCTTACACTACGTATGGGCCGGCAAGGCAAGCGACGCTGACCCACCTAATAACTGGGTAGGTAACGTCTTACACTACGTATGGGCCGGCAAGGCAAGCGACGCTGACCCACCTAATAACTGGGTAGGTAACGTCTTACACTACGTATGGGCCGGCAAGGCAAGCGACGCTGACCCACCTAATAACTGGGTAGGTAACGTCTTACACTACGTATGGGCCGGCAAGGCAAGCGACGCTGACCCACCTAATAACTGGGTAGGTAACGTCTTACACTACGTATGGGCCGGCAAGGCAAGCGACGCTGACCCACCTAATAACTGGGTAGGTAACGTCTTACACTACGTATGGGCCGGCAAGGCAAGCGACGCTGACCCACCTAATAACTGGGTAGGTAACGTCTTACACTACGTATGGGCCGGCAAGGCAAGCGACGCTGACCCACCTAATAACTGGGTAGGTAACGTCTTACACTACGTATGGGCCGGCAAGGCAAGCGACGCTGACCCACCTAATAACTGGGTAGGTAACGTCTTACACTACGTATGGGCCGGCAAGGCAAGCGACGCTGACCCACCTAATAACTGGGTAGGTAACGTCTTACACTACGTATGGGCCGGCAAGGCAAGCGACGCTGACCCACCTAATAACTGGGTAGGTAACGTCTTACACTACGTATGGGTCGGCAAGGCAAGCGACGCTGACCCACCTAATAACTGGGTAGGTAACGTCTTACACTACGTATGGGCCGGCAAGGCAAGCGACGCTGACCCACCTAATAACTGGGTAGGTAACGTCTTACACTACGTATGGGCCGGCAAGGCAAGCGACGCTGACCCACCTAATAACTGGGTAGGTAACGTCTTACACTACGTATGGGCCGGCAAGGCAAGCGACGCTGACCCACCTAATAACTGGGTAGGTAACGTCTTACACTACGTATGGGCCGGCAAGGCAAGCGACGCTGACCCACCTAATAACTGGGTAGGTAACGTCTTACACTACGTATGGGCCGGCAAGGCAAGCGACGCTGACCCACCTAATAACTGGGTAGGTAACGTCTTACACTACGTATGGGCCGGCAAGGCAAGCGACGCTGACCCACCTAATAACTGGGTAGGTAACGTCTTACACTACGTATGGGCCGGCAAGGCAAGCGACGCTGACCCACCTAATAACTGGGTAGGTAACGTCTTACACTACGTATGGGCCGGCAAGGCAAGCGACGCTGACCCACCTAATAACTGGGTAGGTAACGTCTTACACTACGTATGGGCCGGCAAGGCAAGCGACGCTGACCCACCTAATAACTGGGTAGGTAACGTCTTACACTACGTATGGGCCGGCAAGGCAAGCGACGCTGACCCACCTAATAACTGGGTAGGTAACGTCTTACACTACGTATGGGCCGGCAAGGCAAGCGACGCTGACCCACCTAATAACTGGGTAGGTAACGTCTTACACTACGTATGGGCCGGCAAGGCAAGCGACGCTGACCCACCTAATAACTGGGTAGGTAACGTCTTACACGTGTAGCCACTTGAATGTTATATGAATGCTCGTGAGGGTATTGCTTTGGTATAATGGTTGGTGTTATAACCAAATTTAAATTTGATTTAACCTGTTGATGCTTTCAGTTAAATGAACACCACTGTGAGTAAGCAGCTTATTACGAAACAAGAAGTAGATATACATGTAACTATGATATATGTTAGGATGTGTGAATGAACAAAAGCATGCATCTGAAGAGTTATCATGATCCGCACTGTAATCATTTAAATGGAAATTGAAATTATATTCCTATTGAAATATAGACTAAAGGTCAATATGTATGCTAAATATAAAACACTAATTATAAGTTTAGATGTACACGTAATGTTTAGGCTAATTATTTGCAATAAATCGATTATTGAGAAAGTATGTGCACAATATTTAATGAAAAGTATCGATAGCTTTGTAGATGTAGTTCTGCTAGCTTGTATCTCGAAATTCAAGTGACCCTATTTCAAACAAAGTAAGTACTCCATGTATAGAAGAGTAATTTATGTTATCTTAAGTATCCTGTGGTATTCAGGACAGGTAACACAGGTATGTTGTATACATGTATACATCTAAACCTCTTAAGATGATTGAAGATGCGTGCGTTAAAGCTCGTCGTAGTTTCATTAGTTTCACATCCGTCGACTTTTACCTCATATGCAACTGAAGTTTGTATCACTTTTTTGAAATAATGCAGACGTTTGGTTATTCAATTGTACAATAATGTGGGATTATTATTTACTCTTTTGAACCTTTGTGTCTCGTGTGTTAGGCATATACGCCCTTTAAAGGGGCCTTTTCACAGATTTTGTCATTTTTTTAACCTATTCATTAAATGCTTTATATTGATAAATGTTAACATTGGATCGTAAAAGCTCCAGTAAAAAATCAAGAAAAAAATTAAAAAAAGGAAAAGAACATTGCCCGGAGCAGGTTTCGAACCAGTGACCCCTGGAGTCCTGCCAGAGTCCTGAAGTAAACACGCTTTAGCCTACTGAGCTATTCAGCCGAGTACACATACTTGACGTATTTTATACCTCATATAAGCAATCTTCGTAGTTTCACAAAATTTAACGACAAAAACAGAACTCTCCAAATTATTCAATCGTTTCGCGTTGCAACGCTTTATAATTTTTAGGTTTTAAAATCGTCAAAAGATGCATAAAATGGCTATATTAGAGCATGGTTAATGTTCAGTATTACTGTTTCCTCACAAATATCATAACTAAAACGAAAACTTACGAATCTGAAACAACTTTTTTTCAATTTTGTCAATTTACCAAAGCGTGAAAAGATCCCTTTAAGTCTGGTTTAGAGAATGTACATAAATCCCCACCTTCCCACATAAAGTATGTACAGTAACAATTGGAAATGATTTTGTTCAGGTTTTAATTCGGTTTGCAATTTCTAATAACCATGATATCACTTACAACGATAGAAAGCTGTAGTGGCATAGTAATGATGCTTACAGCCGTTGGCATAATTGAATTAAATTTACACTTAAACCTCCTTATTACGCGCTGTTTGAGACACAAACTTGCAGCATGCATACTTGTAGATACATAGGCAACAAGCAATATCTTAAGCAAGTTCGACATCACGCGAATATTATGCGCGCCTATGTTATCGGCATCATGGGTTAACATGGTTTGAACATTAGCAAGGACCACATCGTAACTGTTAATATTATACAAATGTGAGCCGCGCTCTGGGAAAACCGGGTTTAATGCATGTGCGTTAATTATCTTCTCAGATTGGCCTGTGCAGCCCACACAAGATAATCTAGGACGATACTTTCCACCTAGCGGAAAGTGTCGTACATGATTAGCATGGGCATACTTCACGGGTTATACCAGTGCGCGACTCATATTAGCACAAATGAATTAAATTCGGGCGCTGTTAAATTGCAGAAAAGCCATTTTGGTATACCAGCGTGGACGAAGGATTCTATCAGACAACAGTTTTACCTACACCAGTTCGCATCGGATACGCCTGATCTGAACTTACGCAGTGCCGCGGTGCGGGAAGAATTGGAGGCAAGTTGTGAAGATAATATTTAGCTTTTCAATTACAGAAAGTGGCTTCGGCCTTTCAAATATTTAATTAGTCAGATTTCTATTAGTAATGTTCAATTTTCCGCGAACTGACCATGTGCAGTTTTGATGACACTGGTTTGCAAATGTTTTTCCCACCCGTCAAACTAGTTGTGAAACAAGAATGGGCGGACTTACATAATTTGTTTATTATATGGCCACACGTTTATGAATGTTGTTCTCTGTAGTGTACTAATACGTGTCCTATATCAGTTTGGATTGAACAATGTAACGATCCTGTTAAACTTTATTTCTTTGGTCACTTACAAGGACATACTGACATTCTGGCTAGACAGAGATATAGACGGGTTCAACATTCGAGACCCTGGCTTCATTTTTGAAGACTTCGATCTTAGGAACAACACCGTCAAACCAGGCATCACATCACCGGGGGTACGTGCATAGTGGAATTATTTATTCTATAATTACTAGTGAATATACAATATATATAATCACTACTGAAATCACCTTAAAAAGCTACGTCTGTAGTTCCGCTTGCAATCATGTGTGCCTATGAAAAATACTTAGCGGTAAAATAAATGAAATAACACGGTAAGATTATCAATAGGTATATAATAACGGGCAAATTATTCAAAGATAATTATATTTCTTCTTCAATAACACCAGTTAACGATATTTCCAAACAACATTCGTAGCGTCTAGATCTTCCGGGAATTATTGATGAGTATCGTTGATGGCAGTGATAAAAAAGAGGATACAGAAAACCATGACCGTTTGATTCCGTGTTATTCAGATTGAATACATAATTATCCATAAGGCAAAGTACAAAATACAAAAACTCCGAATGAAGTACCAATTGCAAAGCCATAATGAATGCCAGGATTAAGGTCCCTGTGGCGCAGTGGATATGGTGTCCTCCTAGCGACCGGGCCATGGGTTTGATCCCCACTGTGGGAGTGTTCTTGATATATGCCCCCTAAGACATGCCAAGTGTACTGGTTCTGTCCCGATAACGGACCCGAGAGCGTTTCAATAAGCCTTAGTGTTTCGATTTGATCGAGCTAAGTTCATTGAGTTTAAACTTTACTTATTCCAGAATGCCTATACCGACTACCAGCCGATTCATACTAGCGGTCAACCGGAAGTGTACGGACTGCTGGAGGAATGGAGGATGATGCTGCGAGCCCACAATAAGACCGCAACCGAGAAGTAGGTGGACTGAGTTTCGAGCGTTGTGAAATGTTACATTGTAGCGATGTATACAATAACTATGACCGATACCATTGGCACCATAATTCACTAGAATCACGTCGTTATACGCCTGAAGGAGTTACCTGTTTGAACAAAGTTTACTTGAGGAGATATTAAAGGCTATTGTCGTTTTGTTTATAAAAAAGACACATCATAGAATATAACAGATCTGGCATACATGCATATGCAATCAAATCGTCGAATTCGTGTTTAATCGAACTTTCATCGCAAGGCACAAGTTCATCTGCATGTATCCTAATGACACAAACATGATGTGCGAACTCTTAATGATGAATAGGATGCCTATAAATATGTACAATTTATATACTTACTCTATTCATATGTTTATATAATGCCAGTATGAATGTTATAATTATCCCCACAATTTTTGAAAAGCGTGGGGATATTGTGGTTATTTCCGCTGTCTGTCCGTCCGTCCGTCCTGGCCACTATTATATCCTACACTATTAGCACGAGAACCTTGAAACTTACACACATGTTAGCTATGAGCATATGTGCGACGGTGCACTATTCGGAATTTTGATCTGACCCCTGGGTCAAAAGTTATGGGGGCTGGGGTGGGGTCAGAGATCTTCCTGCAACTGCGATTCGAAAAAAGCTCATAACTACTGTGTCCCTTCAGATATTGCTTTCATATTTGGTATTCATGTGCATCTGGACAAAACCTTTCCATGCGCATATTTTTTTTACCCCTGTGACCTTGACCTTGAACTCTTGCCAGTATTCAGATTTTGAAATCTGCGACCGCGATTCTAAAAAAGGCTGATAACTACTGTGTCCCTTCAGATATTGCTTTCATATTTGGTATGCATGTGTATCTGGACAACACCTTTCCATGCGCATAAAATGTTTGACCCCTGTGATCTTGACCTTTAACTTGATGTCAGCATTCAGGTTTCGAAATTTGCGACTGCGATTCGAAAAAGGCTCATACCTGCTGTGCCCCTTCAGATATTGCTTTCATATTTGGTACGCATGTGTATCTGAACAAGGCCTTTCCATGCGCATGAAATTTTTTACAACTGTGACCTTGACCTTGAACTTAGGGTCCGCGTTTAGATTTCGAAATCTATTATGTGGTTATCTACCCAATCAGAAGAAGTGCAAGTATTTTCATCGGACAAAGGATTTTTTCAACAATAAAGCTTGTGTATTGAAAACACATGTAGAGTTACACAGTAGTGGCGCAAATATGTATTTAGCAGTCAATTGTTTGTGTTAACTCATCTGTGAAATGGTTAAGCTCATCCATCTAATGTTTATACAAGGGATTATAAAATATTGGCGCAAAGGGACACCTGTATATGAGAGAAGAGACAGAATGCAGTCAAGCATAAAAAGCATGAGAAACTCATGGAATAGAGCCTCAAGAATCTATAAATGGGCTGAAACTTTCAATTTGTTCAATTACACGTTTAGACTCATTACTGAAAATCTGTCAAAATGTTCAAGTGGGAAAAATGTGAATAACAATTTAAAGCAAGATGGACTTTGAACAGGCACATCAAAGACAGACATGAAATTCAACATTTTCATTGTTGTGTACAAGATTGCGGCAGAAATTTTTTGAGACGCTCCTATTTAGTCAACCATTTAACCTCAAAACATAACTTTTCCAAAACAGAAGCAAGAAGATTGGCTATAAGAGAGCATGTTCAGCCATCTCATAAGTCATTCCAATGAAGATACCAAATTTATACTGAGCATCTCTTATGACAATATGGTCAATCTCAACTTGCACGGATCTATTACCAACCCTGGGGCGCCCCTGGGTCAAACATGCGGCGTGGGGATACGCGTCGGCCTCTGCCGCGCCATTTCGAGTTATTACTGTCTCTGTGTTACAGGGTACTGTTGACCAATGTTGATGGCGCATTGGACATCTCTCGTATCTACAGCTTCTGTGACCGCTCAGGAGTTCAGATGCCTCTCAATACTGGGTTTCTGACAACAACAAGCTGCAATGGCGCATGCGTCACGAAACTGGTCTCTGATTGGATGGGAAAGACTCCTAGCGGAAAATGGGCAACTTGGATGGTAAGTCTAAAAGCTTAGTATCACCATTTAAAGTTGATACATTAAGGGGTTCACACATATTTTGAAATTGTTTGGGTTTAATGTAGGTGTCAGTAAACGCAATATACACGTACAATAAATAATGGTTTGTAAATCATTTTTATTGAATCGCTGTTGAAGATAAGAGGCTATTTTTTATTATATTAACATTGTTTCCTAGTCAGGGGGGTGACAATTACGACAGGATATTCACTACGTTCAACGCAAGTTACGTGGAGGCTTTCATGACGTTATCCTTCCTGCTACCAGGGACGCCGGTACTTTATTACGGGGACGAAATAGGTGCGCAGAATATCGGAAGTGGCAGCGCAATGACCGCTGCCCGGAACGGCACCTCTCGGGGAATCATGACGTGGAACGCGAATTCAACTCAGGATGGATTCTGCGACAATTGTACAAACATTTGGACCTCTGTCATGTCGAGGGCTGAACAACAGGTTTGTCAGAAAACTTTGCAAATATACGAG
This sequence comes from Dreissena polymorpha, assembly GCF_020536995.1. Lineage (NCBI taxonomy): Eukaryota > Metazoa > Mollusca > Bivalvia > Myida > Dreissenidae > Dreissena > Dreissena polymorpha. The sequence continues at coordinate 60,064,513 of NC_068369.1, read as the reverse complement.
CACTATGTAATAGGATAATTATATCCAACATGGTTGCGTTTGTGTCGGATTTCAATACGTTTTCAACACTTAAATATGTCCACAGCGGCGTATTGTTTGTTTTATATGAGATTCGCTACCGCGCTCCACAAATTAGTTTTTTTTCCTTGTTTACGGTATCAAACGAACACTGTAATTAAGGACAGTTATTTCTTCAGATTTTTATAAAAACAAAACAAGGAGAGATCAATATAGTGGAGTTGGCCTACAAACTTAAAAAGCGACATACAATTTGTTTCTAGCGTGGACCGACTTCGGACTATATTAAAGAGCTTGTCACACTGAGACGGAAAGTCTCGTTCAAGTCCGGAGAATACTCACGAGCGCTCGTGGACGATGACGTGTTCTCGTTCGTGCGAGAAGTCGACGGCGAACCGGGGTGAGTATTGATACACAGAAGCTAAATACATTTTTATCTGATCAATATTGTGGCGCAAAGGTTAAATTTGCTTGTTTTAAAGTTTTAAAGTATGTCGTTTCGTAGACTTACTGACTCGTGGAAACGAGTAGTGCATTTTATATTAATAGCCTATGTATTTAAAAAAAGTTTTAATACAAACAGACTGTTACATGAATTACTGTCCTGATGATGCCTTTAGAGTGTTCATATTTCAATAATGGACGCGTATCTTAATAAACATGTGTTATGGTTTAACGAACAAATTCATTTATGTTTTATCATCATAACCGGAGAAGACTTTACTGTCAACGCCTTGGCTTAATTAGTTAACAATTACATCAAACGTACAAATTATTTTTTCCAGATATCTTGTTGCTATTAATTTCGGACCAAACAAAGTGTCACGTGACTTCATTGGGTCACATGACACAATTTCGCCAGAGGGTGTTATTGCGATGACAAGGGGCACCGCCTACAGTGTTGATGACAAGGTGAACCCAGCCAAGCTTGAAATCGAAGCATATGGGGCCGTTGTCGTTTCCTGGGATTATGTTGCTAAGGAACTCTGACCGGAAATGGCATTGAGGATTTATATCAGGACCTGTATTCACCAGCCATTTTTAGACTTAGTCTTAAAACAAAGAATATATTTAAATCTGTACTGGTTAGCGAGTATTTGTCAGACAGCAGTGTTAACCGGACGTTTTTCTTATTGAACGTGTTTTGTAACGCTTAAACATAATTGGCTTCGCAATATATTTACAGATGCTTGTTTCCTTGAAGTTAACAGCAACAATTCGTTAAAAGAAAAGTGTTGTTTTTTTCATTTAACAATATAAATTAACAGTTTGAACTTTCTCCCTTGAACAAAGATATTCTTATTTGAACTGTTTGTATTGATATTGAACATGAATAATATCTCTATTTACACACAAAGAAGACGACAAATAACATCATCAATTTAATGTTTTACGTTATTTTTACCGCTCTTTATCCATTCACTTTAATTATATAAATGTCCGGAAAATAATCCTGTACAGTCGAAAATTACCTCATGTTAATGACCCCCATATACGGCCTTCGTACATATACACGCGCATCTAAACAATTGTTTACATTCGCTTACGATGAGCCCAGGATGTATCAGTAATTTTTTCATGCGATATTCCTTATTATTAAGAGAGTATTATCAAGAAACTCGCTGACCAGTAATGTGCTTAACCCATTTATGCCTAGCGTCTAGAAAAAAGGCCTTGGCAAACAGCGTATACCCAGATGAGACGCCGCATGATGCGGCGTCTCATCTGGGTCTGCGCTGTTTGCTTAAATGAATTTCTGTAAGAAATATTCTAAACATAGAAATAAATATACAAGACATCCCTAATTTTGGAAATAAATTGATCCAATTTTGAAGGATGGGAGAGTCCACTTGGCGTAAATGGGTAAAGCTACTTAAAAGTCAAGCCTTGTATGGCAGTTGACATCAATAATTATAAGATTAGTCGTACCATATCTTTGTAGACCTTTTGTCAATATTGCTTTAATATATATTTTTAAAATGCAAATTTTGCCGACCAATTTGATATATGTTTAACTGACGTATAATATTGAAATACAATGAGAGATAAATGTATACCTTTAAACAGAATTGACCTTTAAAAGAAAAAAGTGTTTTGTTTGTTCTTATTTTAATAGCGAATCAATAACATGCGCATTTTATTTAATACTGGATAAAAATTGAAAGAGCATAAAAACAACATTGCACCTCAGCGTATTTTAATAACGTATTATATACTGTATACTTTGGTTATTGGATTGTTTGAAATCCTCTTACGCAGTAAAATTTGAATAATCTTAAAGGGGTGTTGCGGCAGTTTTTTTAACCGAGGATATATTTATAGCAACACCGATGATGCTATTATCACAACTCAATATTTTTGTTATCAGTATCATCAGAAATGACCGAGTTGGTTCATAATACAATTAATAGTGGTTCGATCCCAGGCGGGGTTAACTTTTTTTCTTTCTTTAATTTCATACTTGTTTTATACTGGAGCTCTTTAGGCCTGTTGTTTACATTTATCAATTTGAAGCATTTAAACACAAACTTCAAAACATGCCGAAATCTGTGAACATGTAAGTTATTAATGATTAAGGTCGAGTTTCATACTGTATTGTATTATATTTGTGATTAAATATTGTTTTTTTCGGCGTAAGCTGTATTAAGCCAGCTTTTCACCCTGACTTGACCTTTGTAAGTGTCCAATAATATTCAAATAAAATTTCCCGCGGCTAGGTACGAATGAATACACTTCATTTATTCCATTGGCTGATTTGAGTATAACACCAGAACATTGGAAACATATCCGCGTCTTTGTAACACTGTTTTACTGCATGAAACAATTTTATCTCTAATGAAAAGGTTCAATAGATAGAACAGTTTTACAATCAATTTTCGACATAAATGCAGTTTGTGCGTTCACCTTTTATTTTCAGAGAATTACCAGCGCAAAAGCGTTTATACTAAAGGCTGTATTCTCATATTTAGTACTTACTTGCATTGCATTTCAACCCGCGAGGTTTCGGGTCAATTCGCGGCCGGTGTGTAAAAGTCAGAGTTTATATACAGTTCATCACCGGAGTTCGCAGAAGGGGTTGCGATCTTTTCATTGAAGGAAAAAATTGGAATCTATGCTTTTTGTCTAATGGAGTAAATAGTTCGTTTAGTCGCTTTGTCGATATATCAATATTTTAGGCACAGCTGTTGCCTTGGTCGTGTACAGTTGGCGTAAACAAGCCGTCGTTTCAGCAGCAGAATTGTTACTTAACTTTAATGCATTGCAAGGTATCAAGGTCAGTTTGCGGTCAGTTGCTGAAATCTATATATAAACGCCGTCTCGTAAACTTTGTGCACTTGAAGTCTGTTTTGATCAGAAAGATACTAAATAAAGATATTCGGCGATATTATTGTGGTATGTCAATCATCGATGTTTAATATGTTTTCAATATTTGCATGATAAGGACCAATTTTGATAAAATTAATTAGAAATATTTATCCATTTAGACCAGTTTATTAAGCATGAGCACAATAATTCACTGTACTATAATTATGCAATTAAATAAGATTCGAGTATTGCCGGCTGACCTATATGCACTCGTTTATTTTCATGTTTCTTGTGTTTTTCTATTCTGAAAATATAGATATCTGAGTAATAATATCACATAAAGCAAAATAAGCCACGAAATCTGGCGCAACACCCCGTAATTGATTTGCTTGTGATGTAGCTAAGAACTGCGCAGAAAAAAGGCATCCGCTACTTTTTATCTCGTAGAGATAACTTTTGATAGTTCATAAACATCGACCACAATCAACGCCGTATATCTTTTTTAAAGATATTTCTTGTTATTAATGTCTTTTGGTAAGCTGTTGTGATCCCAGATAAGATTGTAAACAATTTCTAATGTTTATGCATATTTCTGACTATCTATGTACCGGTACTTGGGTTTTGTCTTATTGCTGTTTTTGTAAATGAAATTTGACGTCTAGACGGTTAGGATAATTAAAACAAAACATATCTGTTAAAAGTGCGGTGACCCCCTTTTTATTTGTGTTTTATTATAAAACCGCAGATAACTGCTTAGTACATTGCATTTATTGTTTGATAATCACACACGTATTCTTGTGTTTTCTTGACAAATAATGTAACTTTTAAATAATATTTAAGCATTGCATCTAAAAAGAGCAACACGTTGTATTCTTATTTTTGCTATTTAGATTACCGACAATTCACCTATGTTCAGGCCATGCATTAAAAAGATGCGCAATGAAGTAAGACACTGCTTTATAAATAACTATGCTTTACTATTTCTACCACGTTTTCTTCGACGTAAGTCTTCTACGATCTAGTTCGAGTCCGTGTTTAAATAAAAATATGAAAGCTGCAAACTAGAAGCCATGCCATGCCGGTAAAATAATATTTTTGGTAAGAATACACATAGCAAGTTAGATAGTTTTACAAAAAATAATCTTATAAGACAATAATACACGGTAAAATTGAATTCGAATGTTACATTGTTCAATAAGTGCATTCGGAATAAATATCTCTATTGCTGAATGAACACCAACAATGATAGGGGCAAGATCCGAACGTGGTCAGCAAATGTCAATAATATTGCCGGGTGAATGTTCACTCAATTGTGTTTTTATGAACAGAAGAGAAACAATAAGCGGTACATTCCGTTTCATAACAAACCTAAATGCTACCTTTCTATGGGCAGTATCTTTTGTGATGTATTTGTTACAGTTCTTGGTTCTTTTAGGCTGGTCTGACAGCAGGTAAAATACAACTATCTGCAAATATATATTTAATTACTATATATGTATTGATATCAAGAATGCCGTTCATCGTACGTATACAACATCAACAAGGCATAGCATCAACGATTGGTGTTATATCTATATAGCTGACGACAATTTAAACAATATAAACATAGATAACAATGGCGACGATGGATGTTATGAATACTTGAATATAGGTCGCACAGGTAAATCAATCAAACATACAGGTTACATAAAATACAATATGAAACTGACTCAAAACATACAGAACCATAAAACAACATAAAACAATGTTACTTAAGCAATTTACCTGCAAGTATATATTTAAATCCTTTATATTTATGGATTTCAAGAATGCCGTTCATCGTACGTATACAACATCAACAAGGCATAGCATCAACGATTGATGTTATATGCATACGATTTGTCAGCGCTAGTGGAGAATTAGCATAACAAAGGAGAGTGGACAGGTGGACAGGTGAAGATATATGTTAGTTTACCTGATATGGTATAGTACCGGATCCGTGGTCTAGTGGTAACACACTGGCTTCACAAACCAGAGATCACTGGTTCGATCCCCCGCTGCACCTAACCTACTTACTCGTCTTTCGCATGAGACGTTGAACCGAGGTGCAGTGTACTAGGTGCTATACACCGGGCACTAAAAGACTCAGGGTCACTTCTGGAACGGGGTGTCTCTTGTATCTTGCACTATCCCCCCTAACCAACTAACACGTCTTTCTGGGGGCGATGGCCATATGGGAGACAATCCCGGTGCACTCGATAAAAAATAATGAAGAAGAATGATATTGTATATGTCTACCTACGCCTACGTACATCTACCAATACGATTAACGTGCTGGACGGACCTGAGTGATCAACTGTATTTATTAGGTGATGTAAAGTAAAACAAAATCATGTCAAACATTTATTCATTTTATTTATAAATGATTCAATTATCGACCTGTAACATATTTTATATGAAAATGATCATGTTTATTTGTATAAGATAAGATAAAATAATCTTTTATTATAGTGACATGTGTTTACGTACAAGGTGTTGACATACATATATACAATGCATAAAAGAACACCCGGCCTCATAGGCCTATAAGTCATCTTAACGGCAGTGTAACATATAATGTGATCATTAATATACAAATGGGCAATAAAATATTTGAGCAACATGCTGAGTTCAATGAATAAATTAGAAATAATAAATTCAGGTTTATCAAAGTTAGATCAATATAAGAATAATTTTAGTAGTACTAAAATTATCCAATTAAGAAGGCATATTTCTGAAAAATATGTAATACGTAGATGGTACTTAAAAGTTCATTTACAATATTATATTATTTTAAAGTTTAAAATGACACAACTGCATACAACAGATATTTTTACAAATATAACATACTGCTTCTGAAATAAAACGCTTCGCCCACATACCTTCCGGTCTCGACCCTAAGGGCCAGAATTCCGGTTCTGAATTGTGCAAATAAAGCGCGTTCATTTCTTTTTAAGTTCAGTGTAAGGTATTCTTCACAAACAAATTCAGTTTTAAAGGTTCTATATGTTCTTAACATTGAAACATGTTCATAGTCTCTAGACCAAATTATTGAGTAAAACTGAGTCATGTTTTCTTTAGCTAAATCCATTGGAATGGGACGTTTACGGTTATAATAATCCGTAAGGTTAAGACTAGCCACTACCGTTTTAAAATCACTGCACCAGTTATTGTTATTTGATGAACTGTAGTCCCTATCAAATGCTCGTTTGGTTAATCTATTTTCGTCAAGTTTTACAAGTCTGTTCCAAAACCTGATCATTGCAAGCCATCTACGGTAAGTGCTCGGTAACCATCCAATTTCACCCAATAGCGCTAATATAGGCGTAAATCTATGTACACCTAAAAAGTACCGTATTGCCCGGTGGTGAACATTTTCTGCTGATTGAAAGTGTTTAAATCCCCAAATGGATGCACAGTAATCCGATATAGGTATCACACAATAATTGTATAGCTTTTCATAGGTTTTAAATCCAGCTTGCTTCATATTATGAATTTATTTATAACAGACCCGAGAGCTCTCCCGGCACTTTTTGCAAGCATTTCATAATGAAAACTATAATCACGCTTTTCGTGCATTACTACGCCCAGATACTTATATTTGTCTACAATTTCAAGCACATTTAATCCAATTTTAAATTCGGTATATGTTCGTTGTGTGCGCCTCTTTCTAAAATGAACGACTTTGGATTTTTCTGTATTGATGAGTACCCTCCATCGTTTACACCAGTCATGCATTTGGTTAAGCATAATCTGAAGATCGACCTCCGAGTTGGCGATAAGGACTATATCATCGGCGTATAGAAGTTTCATTGATCATGACCCCGAGGTCAAGGTTGTTGATTTTCGCTACTAGGTCATTGACGAAGACAAGAATAGCGTCGGCGATAACTTGTCTCCCTGTTTCACGCCCTTGTCACACTGGAACCACTCTGTTAAACGACCATTAACCCGCACGCACGATACTGTTTGGCTATATATACTTTTTATAGAGTTATAAAGTTTTCCGTCAACTCCGTTTAGCAAATGTTTATACATTAGCATTTCTCGGTCGATAAAATCAAAACATTTGCGCAGGTCTATAAATGCAGCGAATACAGAGTTATTGTCCCTTACAATACTGTCTAATGTGAACACGTGATCCTCGCATGGGCAGCCGCTTCTGAATCCGTTTTGCTCTTCGGCAAGAATATTGTTATCGTCTAGATAATGTGTGAGCCTCTTATTAATAAGTGAACTGTATAGTTTACTGACACAGGACAATAAGCTTACACCTCTATAGTTCATTGGTAGACGAGCATCAGTGGTCAAGTCTTTTAAGATTGGACATATAATAGATTTCCGCCACACAGTAGGTATAATGCTGGTATCCATGATCAATTGGAAGAGTTGCTGTAGCACAACAATAATTTCAGGGAATTTCAGAACATCGTAGGGTATCTGATCGACTCCACAAGCTGACCTTGACTTTGCCGCCATAACGATGTTTGTAATTTCATCTATTGTTATGTTACAGTTTAACTGTTCATTTTGTGAATATAACGGATCTAACAGATTTAGTTCCAGTAACTGTTTATGCACTTATGTTTCGATCGAAAAATTCTTCGTCGAATTCACTATTATCGGTGGTTCGGTATAAGTTCGCAAAATCCGACCTCCAGCGCTCGAACACCGAACCTTCATTCCGACATACACGCCCGTTACTGTCTATTATTTCAATGGGAATATCTTTATTTTTCCTTGGCCCAAGTTTATTTATTTTTTTTCCAAAAGTCTCTTGGATTGTTTGTGGACATGTCTTCAATGTCGAGGGCAATTGCTTCGCGGTACTGCCGTTCCGCTGTTCTCAGTTCCTTGTCAAACAGATTTCTCGCGTTTATATACTCCCTTCTCTTCGTAATTTTAATCGAACGAGCCCCATTGCACTTGGTATAAAGTTTTTCTTTGGCTTTTTGTGTTTATATCTTTTCCTGACGTGTTTGAATCACAGAATTTCGGAACAGAGTTGTTCATTTGTGTACTGATACATGAGCATAGCTTCTCGTAAATAAAATCCACCTAGCTGATCTTGCGTTTCTCTGCACCTTTCAATACTTGAGATGATATCTAACAACGCCAGACGTGATAAAACACTTATCATGAAGTCCACGGGAATCCGTTGCAGATTATAGCGGAGACCGTTAATCCGTTCATGTTTGTCGTAAGTTTGGCCTGCATATTCACCACTCAGTATGTTAAATTCCGTGATAAGTATGTTATGGTCTGGCAACCTTGATCTCTACTTTTTCTTAAAAGTACAAAGTCAGCCGTGGGAAAATCTATTTTAAAACGGATTGACCTACTGGCAATCCTTAATAAGAAATTTCGGCCAATCAGCGCCATCGTTATATAAGCGCATCAACCAATTAAAACGCCGCTTTTTAACCGCGTTAGGCCTATTCACTGTATAGCACTGCGTCTTTTTAACGCTTCATATAAAGGTTATATATTTTTAAACCAATAGATTTTTATTAAGGCACCGCACCAACACTGCAAAGTTTTATATTTATACCAATGGTACAGCCCAGTAAAATCGGGCTGTCCATTTTATGGCCGTTTTCGGCTTTTTATGCAGAGTTCTATGTTAAGCAGTGTGCTCGGGCAATGGTTTTTAACCGAAGTCCCGAGGGTAAATAACCCCAATAGTCAGAACCTTGATCTTTCGCCCAGTAATCCGTGAAGTCCGTGCGCGTCAACAATAGACTGTACCGTGACTACTTCAAAGGTCTTAAATAGGTGAAAATTTTTCTAGCGGAATGCGCAAATAATCCACTGTAGCTCGTCCCTTGCGAGAAACTGATGTGTAATTGTCCTTGCTTGTATCAAATCTTCCATTGAGGACACAGAACCGTGTATCATTTAAAAATTCAATAAATGCATGTCCATGTTGATTTATTATGGAAGCATATTTGTGCCACTACTTACCAGATGTAATAACGTGAAAATAATGGCGGATTTCGCGAAAAAAAAAACGTTTTTCTCGATAACAGATAAATGTTCACGAAAAGAAAATTAATTATGTTAACACGAATTTTTCCCTGTTAGTGCTCTAAACTGCCACCACATAAAGATAAATTAAAGTTTTTACGAAAAAAAATCACTTATCTCGAAAACAGATAACTTTTCATGAAACCTTACTTTTCGTGAAAACTTTTCACGAAACCTTAAAAAATTCGCGAAAATTGCAAGATCTAAAAATAGATGCACTTCAGAGCCTTTAACGTGAATACCTAACGTGGTGTTCTACGCGTGGTCTGTTAGTATGTTTTAATTAACTTATACAAAATAAATCTATTAATTGTATAATATAGTGATATTAATTGTTATTAAAAATGTTTGAAATGTGTTTGTTCTACACTTCTTTTATAAATATAATTTGGGAAGGCACGTATTCATAAAAATCAATGTTTTCATTGGTAAACTTATATTTTTTGTTACAGCTGTCCCATAGCTTTTTTTTTTTAATTTTTGCTGTGTCTGAGGCACTTTATAAAACCTTGTAAGACCTAAATTATTTAACATGAAGTGTTAAAAGTGTTAGTATGGTCTTTTGTGAGTGTTTTTGTTTTTTTCTTTTCAGAGTATTACCTACCCTAGAATTCCAACATGCCAGATTTTCAGAGATAGATATTGCGATACCTTTTTAGACTGTGAGCACATGCTGTGCTACGTTTGAAGCTGCAAAGAAAGGGGTTCGATATGCTCCATTTGCAAGTGTCAGTTCAACATGTCAAAAAACGGTTTTACTTAATAAAACTATATTTCTTGGACTGATTTATGTCGAGGGAGTAGTTGGGTACGATTGATTAACCAATGAAAACCCAGATGTTTTTTTTATACAGCAGTAACCAAGCTCATACTATGTACTATGTAGTTTTAATCAATATTTAATGAAAAGTATTAAGAAATACCCAATGAGGGTGACACCCATGATATTATGATGTTTTTTCATTATTTTGGAAATTAGGTTTTACACACTTGAGCACAAAGTATTTTTTCTTTTGATTTTCTTGCTGTCCTGTTGGTAAATAGTTTTACATAGACTTATTTAGCGCCATCTTGGCCTTGTATACTAGTATTTGACTTGAGGGTTTTAAACATGAGATGTCAGCATATATGTTCATGTATACTTGTGTACTGTTGGATTGTGTTTTATAATTGCTATGTTTTTACAATTCTTATAGAGCACTTATTAAACCAGGGTATCTTAAGTGTGGGTATTAATTTTTTCAAATTTGGATATTGATTTCAAATTTCTAAATGTCAGATTGACATTACATTGGTAAATATTTGGATATTTTTATATATAACATAGTTTGTTGAAATTTTTCCAGATTTCATTTTTTTACACAATGAAAGTGTATATTTTAGCAATAGTGTCAAATGAACAAATTTATGACAATGGAAGTCATTTTTGATAAGGCTGAAAATAATGAATATTGTAAAATTAACTATAAAATACATTTTTAATTCATCCAAACATTGCTTGATAGCTGATAGAAATATTCCTGCTAATGAAAAGGAAACTGTGTCCCTTTATGTAAAACGGTATTTTTTTTAGAATTTTATTCTTGAGAACAAAGTTAAAACTTAAGTTTTCTGATAAAAAATGTATTCTTTTAGTAACATTTAATACAATGTTAATGTATACTTTTAGTAACATTTTAATAAAAAAAAAGCAAATACCAATGACAAAATGTTATACATTGTCATCTTTGAGATTATTAAATAAAGCTTACTCAGTTTAAAAGGCCTGTCTGTGAAGAGTTTGAAATAGTTCTGTATTACATAAATTTTCAAGTTTTTTTCGCTTTTTATATCCTTCAGTTTAAGTTGTTATCCCCCCTGATAGGTCGGAGGGGGATATGGGAATCGCGATCCTCCGTCCCTCTGTGTGTCCGTCCCTTTTTTGTCCGGATCATAACTCTGCCATTTATCACTAATCAAATTTTCTCTCATCCTGCAACGAAGGCTCCCTACTATTAGACGATGTGTCTCGCCGTAAATTAAGATTGCTACCCCCAAGATCAATGTCACACTTATAGGTCAAATGTCAATATATGACAATATGATAGTGTTTCGCGTCCAGAGCATAATTTCGTCATTTATCAAGCAAATTTCTTTTAACTTGGCAAAAGTGATCCCCATCATAAGACGATATGTCGCGCTTTACAAACCAGGGTCCCTACCTCCAAGGTCAAGGTCACTCTTATAGGTCAAATATCTATTTATGACAATATGATACAGTTTTTGGTGTCCGAAGCATAACTTTGTCATTTATCAAGCAAATTTTAATTAACTTGGCTCAAATGTTCCCCATTATTTGATGATGAGTGGCACATAACAACCATGTCCCATTCTTCAAAGTCAAGGTCACACTAATAGGTCAAATATCGATATATGACTATATGATATAATGGTTTGTGTCCGAAACATAACATCTTCATTTATCAAGCAAATTTCATCTAACTTGGCACAAATGTTCCCCATCATTTGCCTATTTGTCGCGCTTAACACCCAGGTTCCTACCCCCAATTTCAAGGTCACATTTATAGGTCAACTGTCCATATATGACAATATGATAGTGTTTCGCGTCCAGAGCATAATTTCGTCAATTATCAAGCAAATTTCTTTTAACTTGGCAAAAGTGATCCCATCATAAGACGATATGTCGCGCTTTACAAACCAGGGTCCCTACCTCCAAGGTCAAGGTCACTCTTATAGGTCAAATATCTATTTATGACAATATGATACAGTTTTTGGTGTCCGAAGCATAACTTTGTCATTTATCAAGCAAATTTTAATTAACTTGGCTCAAATGTTCCCCATTATTTGATGATGAGTGGCACATAACAACCATGTCCCATTCTTCAAAGTCAAGGTCACACTAATAGGTCAAATGTCTATATATGACTATATGATATAATGTTTTGTGTCCGAAACATAACATCTTCATTTATCAAGCAAATTTCATCTAACTTGGCACAAATGTTCCCCATCATCTGCCTATTTGTCGCGCTTAACACCCAGGTTCCTACCCCCAATTTCAAGGTCACACTTATAGGTCAACTGTTCATATATGACAATATGATATAGTGTTTCGTATCCGGGGCATAACTTCGTCATTTATCAAGCGAATTTCATTTAGCTTGGCACAAATGTCCCCCATAATTAAACGATGTGTCACGTTCAACACCCAGGTCATAACCTCCAAGACCAAGGTCACACTTATAGGTCAAATGTCTATATATGACAATATGATACAATTTTTTGTGTCCAAAGCATAACTTCGTCATTTATTAAACGAATTTTAATTAACGTGGCACATATTTTACCCATCATTTGACGATGAGTAACGCTTAACACCTAGGTCCGTACCTCCAAGGTCAAAGTCACACTTATAGGTCAAATGTCTATATATGACAATATGATACAAGCTTTTGTGTCCTGAGCCTAACTTCGTCATTTATCAAGCAAATTTCATTTAACTTGGCACAAATGTTTCCCATCATTAGATTATATGTTGCTTTTAACACCCAGGTCCCTACCTCCAAGATCAAGGTCACTCTTATAGGTCAAATGTCCATATATGATTATATGGTACAATGTTTCGTGTCTGGAGCATAACTTCGTCATTTATTAAGCGCATTTCATTTAACTTGGTTCTAATTTTTTCCCCCATCATTAGACTATGTGTCGCTCTTAACACCCAGGTCCCTACCTCCAAGGTCAAGGTCACTCTTATAGGTCAAATGTCCATATATGATTATATGGTACAATGTTTCGTGTCCGGAGCATAACTTTGTAATTTATTAAGCGCATTTCATTTAACTCGGTACTATTGTTCCCCATCATTAGACAATGTGTCGCGTTAAACACCCAGGTACCTACCTATAATGTCAAGGTCACACTTATAGGTCAAATCTCCATATATGATATAGTTTCATGTTTCATTCGTGTCTGGAGAATAACTTCGTCTTCTTTCAAGTGAATTTTATTTAACTCGGCACAAAGGTTCATCATGATTGTCCAGTGTGTCATGCTTAACAGCCAGGTCCCTACCCACAAGGTCAAGGTCACACTAAGACTTATAGGTTAAATCTCTATTAATGGTACAATGCTTCATGTCCTGCCTGCGTCCGTAGCACAATTTCGTCCGCGAAGTTCTTGTTTTTTTGTGTTTTTTTCTTCTTATTTTCTTACCTTTTTGATAACATTGATTTCACATTGATTGCTATGCTGTGATATGACAAAAAGTCTGTCTTATTTTATATAAATTTTTTCTAAAATAAACAGTGTCATTATTAATTTTATTTGCCCTTGCTTGACTTAATCATGTTTATGTGTTTTAGCTCTACTTTTCGACGCATGTTGAGTTATTGTTGTCAGGCCATTATAGTTGAGGACATCAGTCTTGTTTAAGTGTGTGACTGGTGTCCATTTTTCAACAACTATCAAAGGTTTTCACCTCTAACTTTGAACACTTGCAGCCAGTTGTGTAAAAGTTATCATTGGTTATCTTTTTCAATATCTCTGGTGTTTGGATAATTTAATTTGGATTACAGTTGTATAAAAAGATTCACGAGACCATTACATGCTTTGGATATTGTTTTGTTGTTGTTAAAGTTAACCAAGGTCTTAACCAATTTGGACAAATTTAAGCAGTGCGCAAAGATAACCGGCGCATAAGATATCCAAGTTTTATACAATGGGCTGTTGTTAACTATCAAAAGGAGAACACCAACTTGCAAGACAGATAATCCAAGAAATATTTTGGTAGAATAATACCCCATTTTCAACGTATATTTGTTCACTTAGATTTTCATTTTATAATAATAATCTAGCACTGCCCTGAGAAAAGTCGAGTGTGTGGATGTCGAATGGTTCTTGTTTAAATATCAGCTTGATTACCATCAAACAAATTCAACTAATACAGCCACCTCTGACTTACCTTTGCACTTTCGCATACTCTGTGTAGTTGTACCTTAACAAATAGTTAGTTGTACATAACTATTGATGTATTTATCCATGTTTACTGGTGTGTTTGAGGTATGTTACTCAAAGGTCAAGGTCACATGTAGACTACTGCATAATAAAAATTAGTTTGGATATGAAACACTCTTATTGTATGGCATAAAACTGCTATTCTCACCCACATTGGCGGAACAATGCAAGACGAGAAGTGTCTTATGACAACCCCTGCATTCAAGGGAACACGAGAAAATGACACCTGACAGCCCTCTGACACGACTGCAAGAAACAATGATATCAAATTTGACGGTCGTAATGAATCAGTTTCTCTCGTTTATCTTTAGTCTTTACAGAACCGTCTCAAGGCTCACCTTGTGTTGCATTGTTCATACCGTATGCCCAAAAAAAATATAACTATTTGACAGTATAAGGGCGATTACCACACATGGGCAGAACAGAAGCATTCCATCGTTCATATGACATTTGAAATTGTTACGCAAACAGTGCAGTGATCCAGAAATTATATTTCCAGACACTCTACCCTTCGTGTAACAGTACTTCCCCCGTGACGGTATTGATTCCATATACACCGTAACCTGGTTTGTGTTTTATTTTTATTTCAGGGTGTTCATAACAAATAAAGCTAGCATTTTGGCCACATATTAAAATGATATTTTAAAGCGAAACTGACAAAACATGTATTGTTTTATTGACACACAATCATACATGGCAATGACAACGCATACAAAGCCAACAGCTTGTTTAAAACTAGTACTTGCTCTGCTTTCAGACACAACTATATATATTAATTGACATTTCGTCAACCAATGCACAAGTTAGCCAGCTTGTAAGGAAGTATCATTAAGTTCATTTTTGTTTCATTTCCGTGTTAAACGAGGCGTTCAATGTACATGATTATTGCAGCAAAAAGCTCTGTTCCTTCTTCTCTGTTTCTAGGTGGGTATTGAAGATTCAAATCTCCGACAGCTGCTCTTGCAATTGTCAGGAACTCTTGTGATACACCAAGTTCTGGAGGGCGTTGAGAATACTCCCGTTCCACATCATTTAATTCCCTTTGGTCAACCAGTGATATTTTACAATCTCTTGCGCCATGTTCTTCTGGCTGAAAGAACGACACCTCAGGTTTTCCTGCAGGACATGAAATTCGGTTATTTCGACGAACACAATGAGTATTCCAAATATTGCAAACTTCATTCAGGTCTTTACTTATGACAAGAAGAAAACAATATCTAATGCATTCTAAGTGCACACTATCAGATGTGTCCAGTAATCCGAAATCACTCATATCTTTAAAATGGTTCATCCAGACATTTCCACACATTTCTCTAAAACTTCGCCAAAACCTCTCAATTCTGACATTTCTGTTAGATGAAACATAGACGAAGCTTTGGATCCCCTGGTACTGATCTGCGTCTGTCCATCGTAATGCCATTTGCACATCACGGACAATAGAATTTTCTATACCGCGTCACCGTAAACCCGAACTGGAATGCCATCAATTTCCCTCATGTAATCTAAATAAAAGCTAGATATGTACATCGGCAGCACCTTATGAATCAATGAGTCCTAAAATAAGACGAACCATCTCAAATGTAGCTGCAAGTCCATGATTAATCAGGAGTCTTTGACGCATTTGCCGGTAACCAGCATTTTCACCGGAAGCTGATAACTCAAGCAATATTTCTTGAATTATTTCGTCGAGACTGTGCTGACTTTGGCCTCTAGTCAGGCGGTAACGTCTCAAGACTCGGAAAATTGATCGTTCGCTTGTTATTGTTCCATGTCGTATGGCCATAACTCCAAGAATTTCACGTATAGAATAACCTCTCTGACGATACAAAACAATAAGCTGTGATGATGACATACCCCGAAGATCGGCGTCCTGAATATCGTATGCGGGCATGATCTGGAATTACCATAAAGAAAATTAGAGATCTATTATTCAAATAAAAAATCCAATGGTCTAACAGGTGGCTTTCCAAAGGGGGAAATTGGTACTGTACCGTTTTCGACCTTTGAACTCTAAATGTGACATTGACACTGTATAGACTGTTGCATTAATGAATACAAAAAAATCGCACATCCATTTCTCACCGAGTAATTTCCATTTTTGTGTCTGAAAATAAATATGTAAAAACAGCTTCATTTATTTTCGTCAACAAAGATGCATTTACATAAAAAATAAAACAATAAAAGGAAACTTACTACTTGCTATAGTATGCACGTACACTCCAGTTCTTGGTCTGTAGGATAAAGACAATGTTCACCAAGTGAAGAGCATCTATTTTTATATAACTGGCATCTTTCGCGAATTAATATTCATAATTTCATGAAGTTATCTGATTTCGAGAAAAGTTATTTGTTTTGCGAAATCTTTCATTTTTTTCATGAACATTTTATCTGTATGTGTTGGCAGTTTAGAGCACTAACATGCATAAATTCGTGTTAACAAAATATATTTATTTACGTGAAAATTTATCTGTTTTTGCGAAAAGAATTTCTTTTTCGCGAAATCCTCCATTATTTTCATGTTATTTTAAGTTGTTAAGTGGTGGCACAAATATGCTTCCATAATTTATAGTTTTGTCAAGCACATTTCTTTGAGGGATACAATCGGTTTCACTTAATATATCCGATAACGTCCCAATTCTCGAATTAAAATCGGCCGCAATGATCATTGTGTCACTTTCACTGTTAATATAGATTTGGGCCAGCAAATGGGAAAAGAAGCCTTGGGCGTCGCGACCACGAGTCGAGTTTTCTGGAGGTAGGTAACATGAAAACACTGTGAAATCATAGTTATTTTGTTTATGTGTAAATTGCACGACTAGTATTCCATCGTAAGATTTATCAACAACGTTTATATCGTATTCCGTTATAATCCAGTTTTTAACCAAAAGGCCAACGCCCCCTGACGGTTTCGGTGCGTTTCTATGAATGTTAACTCTGTTGAAACCAATCCAAGTATATCCGTGTATATCTATCACATTTTGTTCGCCTAGATGAGTTTCTGACAGCGAAATAATATCCGAATCAAGTGCGATAATAATTTGTTCTCTGAGTTTACAGTTTTCACGTGTCCAGCCACAAATATTTAAGTGAGACACTTTAATTGACCTGTAAGACCGGGACGCTTCCTAATCTGAACTACGTGCTGTTTCCATGCTATCTTGGTGTCGTGCACGCTGAATGATACGGCCGCTCGCATTATCTCGGAACTCTTTCCCTTGCGGAAGCTGGCAAAGCACTGCTTTCGCGTTCATTCTACGAGTCTTTTAATGTGAGACTTGCAGCTTTTCAAGTAAATGTTTTTATACGCCTCAAGGTCTTTCAGTACCATTATGTTTCTTAAGACTATGATTTTTTCATCTAAGTTCTGTAATGCGATCTTCACTAGAGCGGGACGATTCGTGAATCTAGTTGGCAGTCTTATAGCTCCTGTGACCAATACATTATTGGAGACATCAGCGCCCATTGCCTCAATAATACGGTCGTAGCAACTTGTTCAGTTATTCGACGGAAATTTCCCGAACTTAAGCGCCAGTGCAATTATAATACAAATATTTTAAACAATATAAAAATATTTAATATATTTCCGATATAGTCACAAGAAGTTCGCAGAATACTAAATTTATCGTGTACATATTTGCTGAACATTCCTGCCAAACGCGTTCGTCTTATTAATTGCTGCCATTTTGTAAAGGGGGTTATCAAATGATAGTCGAGATGGCGACGTCAATTCCGAGGTAGCTATTTTTCGCCGTTTTATACCCTTTATTACTTGTATTTATTGTTAAAATGCCGCTCACTTTCCAGCCATATCAGCAAGAAAGTTACTTGCGTTTATTTCGTGGTGATGCTTGCTCTTTATCAAGACTTTACTCGCTGCGAAATTTCTTAGCGGGATGACCTAATTAAAGCTCCACTAAGAAAATTTGCGGGGAGGAAAGTCGAGATATAAAGCGAATTTTAATACGAAACAAACGCTTATCACATGTTTACTGATATGGCTGAAAAGTGAGCGTCATTAAACAAGTAAACAAAAGAAATAAAGGATATAAATTAAAACGGCGATAAATAACTGTCTCGGCATGGACGTCGCCATCTTGACTTTCACGTGATTACCCCTCAGTATTAACTGTTTTAAGAAAAATAAACATTATACTGCGTAAAATATAGCATGTCTATCCGTAGTATCGGCCCTCTTAATGAATACATACGAATTTTGGAAGTGAAAAATAAAGAAACAATCATGTTTCATTTGTCAATATAAAATTTAATTATGCGTATTTTTGGTCATAACAACGAAAACAGCATTTAAATCGGCATTGTTTTAACAAAATAGCTGAATGTCTCATAATATCGGTCCTTCTGATTGGTTGATAAGATTTGTTACTATGTGCATGTGCTTGTTCTATAAATATTATCTTAGTGGAAAAAATATGAAACTCTTGCTCATGTTGTTCCTAAAATATTTTAAATTTTTGTTTTCACAATAAGCAGACCACATGAAATCATGAGATTGATCGTCGTAATAGTCATGAATAACCATAAGATAAATTAATACTTCTAAAAATCGAAAAAAAACCGCACTAACTGGCTTGTACTCCTTGAGTTTTTTTTTCCGTTTAAGTCACGATGCTATACGAATGGCCGATACTGAGGCTAAGGGATAACAGCTGAACCATAATTAATAGAAAAAACTACAAAAAAACTCTTGTAAAAATCGGACGCGGGATAAAATGACAACGAGGGCGCTATAAAAATAATGTTTTTTATTTTATTTTACGTATTAAATATGCAACAAATTCGAAGAACATCTTATGAATGTATTGCGATCATGTATAGTGTTTTGTTACCTGTTTAACGAGCGTTCGAGCGACAAAGAGTGGGAATGTCCTAAATTTTGACCCGATCAAAGTTTTCAGTCATACGCGAGCTACATAACCTTAATGGCGACACAAGAGGCGTCTAGATTGGTATGTTCGATGTATATAACCCTTTGTAACATTTTAGCAACATATACTTACATTTATAAAACTATTTTTTGAACTGGTATTGTATTTCTTAAAAACAAAATATTCACAGAGCAAGCGGTGCCAGGGTGTGCCTCTCCATCGCATATCAACATATTTTAATAGAGTGGAATTCCAACTAATTCAGAAATAATGAAAAAACATGCAATTTGAATATTCATATAAACATTCAATTGTTATATTTCATGCAATATACCAAGTCCATTACGCAACCTGTGATGTATTTTGTTCTATTCCTAGTCAATATAAATTGCCGCCATATAGTCTTTTGATGATTTTTGTTTTGGCAAACAAAGATCTATTGGTATATTAATAGATCTTTGGGCAGACTCTTGATTTATTCTGAACGCGAATTATTTCAGCTATCTTATTCCTAATCAATCAAATTGTAGATGATACACTTAAAAGTGTAAAATTTAGTGTTCTGCAAAAGGTACTCACTAAACAATTGAATAATTATTACCGTAGGCTCTTCTGTCATTTATATCCACAAGAAAGGTAAAATAGCCCCTACTATCCCAACATTTTTGCCATAACATCCCTACACACATATATATATATTATTCACAGACTGTTGGAAACGTGTCGTTCTAAAGCAAGATGTCAACAATGGAAGACAAGTTTTCCCACCTGCCAGATATAAGTACCACACAGCCAGATCGGCTTATCAAATATCGAGTTAGTGATGATGGGTTTGCAGCGGAGGTTCTCTTGCCAGGATTTTCCTACACAGACTTTGATAGAAAAATTGGAGGTATAGTTATCATGGGATTAAGATTTAACGTTTCATTGGGCTGTGCTGTGGTGCATTGATCCTACAAAGCATTACATGAAAATAAGGTTTGGGAGTCAATTAGTTTTATGCTAGTTTATTATTTTCATCAGGCCTTTGGCAATGTTGAGTTCTTGTTTTTGTTTTTTACTTATTGTAAAATATCAATATCGATATTGTATGATATAAAAAAATTAGCTTTAATATAAGTCTGAGCTTTTCTTCTTGCCCAAATATTGTTGGCCTTTGCCTTATTCCCTGGTTAAGGTTAATGTGCAACATCACCATTTCACTGTTTCTGCCACATGTATTCAATTGAAGCTTCATATATGTGTTTACTACAGGTATTCAATTGAAATTGTACACATGTCATTTTGGGTCATTATTGTAGGTCCCAAGTTTCATAATTCTGACCTACAATTTGGCATAATAATGCCTCTTTTTGAACTGTTTAATGCATACAGCAACTCCATGTCTCTATGTTTACTACAGAGGTTGATATAAAATGTTGCATAATTATGTACCTTAAAGGGACTGTCCAACAGATTAAAACTTCGTTTGACGCGAATCGATATTTTGGGAAACTACGAGGATTGCTTATATAGCTAAAAAATACCTCTGGATTTGACGTGAGCGTGGATGGTTGAGTGGTTAAGTCGGGAGACATTTTACTCCAAGCTTCCATGACTAGGGGTGAGTGGTTCGAGCCCTGTGGAGGTTAACATTTTTTCTTCTTTTTTAAAATTGTATTCTTATTTTTTACTATAGATTTTTAGTTTAAATATTTAAATTTATCAATATAAAGCATTTAAAGCAGTTAATGACAAGCTTTAATACATGCCAAAATCTGTTGGACGGCCCCTTTAAAGACCAATAATATTGATCAGCTTTTCAGCATGATAATGCCTCTTCTTGTATTGACAAATGTCTGGTTATGGGCGCATGCAAGTTAAAGTATAAAGTTTGCCTTCAGTCATCACATATCTCTGTAACTACTTAAGATATCTGATTGAAACTTCACACATGTCTATAAGATCATCATGCAAAGTAATAGACCAAAGTCAAAAGCCCTGATCTGCAATTAAGCAATAAAAGGCCTCTTTTGTTATATAAAATGTATGTTATTTTTTGCTTGCAAAACTCTGTAATTTTATGTCTACAACAGATATTGAAATATAACTTAACATGCTGTGTTCATTGTCTTTATAAACAGTAACACACCAAAACATATGACTTTGACCAGCCTTTAAGTATGATTTTGTGGCTTTTTGTACTTTAAAAATCAGGTTAAGCTTTGGGTGCAAGTTGATTCTTTTAGTGTCCAAACTGCTACAGATATTCAATTGAAACTGTGAGGTCACCGATAAAGGCCCATAACTATGAGCTGCAAAGTAGCAGAATTATGTCATTTATTGTACACTTTGCACTAAGGAAATTTAGGTTAGCGTTTTCAACAACTGGTATTTTTGGCTGACATGCAGGCTTAACATGGGGTTGCATTTGGGGATGGTTGGATAAAGATAAGGGTCACTGTTGCTACAAAAAGATATAAAAGAAGCTCAATAATGTTAGTTGGAATTGAAATATAAGCTTAAATGTTGTGTGCTATTAGGTTACAGGCATTTGATATTAAAAATATTTTTTTTTTAATGTGTTTTTGTCCAATATCTTTAGTTTGGACAGAGGTATTGTGCTGCAATCATGTTTGTACCCTTGGGTGGAATTGCATTTTGGGTCATTTGTGTTAAGGTCCTTTTTACTTAAGTTATTATGGAGGTATTATGCTGTGATTCTGTGTGTATGTACTGCACATTCATGTCTTTGCTATGAAACTACCTTTAATTCAACTAAATTAATTGATAAAACATCTAGTTTAAAATCAAGTTTCTTTGCATGATCAAATGTCATGTTTTTATTTAAACAAGAGCACCGCATAACGGGTGCCACGCTCGGCTGCGGGTGCAGTTTTTAATAAATGAAAGCTTGTAAGATTTTTTTTTTTTTTAGAGGTCACAGTGTCCTTGACCTTTACCCTAGTGACCCAAAAAAAGGTGTGGCATGTAGAACTCATCAAGGTGCAGCTACATGTGAAGTTTCAAAGTCGTAGGTTCAAGCACTTTGATTTAAGAGCCAATGTTCAAAACCTTAACAAAATGTAAAGGTTTTAGCACGACGCGGACGGCAGACGGGGGATGACGAGCTGGCTATGACAATACCTCGGGTTTTCTCCGAAAACAGCCGAGCTAAAAATTACATCTTTAAGTTTATATATACTATATAACTATACCGACAAATATTCAACTTGAAATATATCTTTGTCGTCATTATATTAGGTTACCCACACAAAATGTACTATCAAAGCCAAAGAATAGTCGAGCGTGCTGCGCTGTCTGGGGTGTCAGCTCTTGTTTCTTTTAATTTATTAGCAGTTGTGTTATTAAGTAATCTTAATTGTGATAGAGCTAATGTTGGTTAAGCTTGTGTGTCAAAGATTTGTTGAAATATTATTGGATCTTTAAGCATATGTGTATATATTAAAGAATAGTATGTGTTGAAAAACAAAATTTTGTTTGAGAACAAAAGGTAGGACTAGATTGCTGTCATACATCATATGTACCTTATGTGCTTGGTTCAGTTGTAACAAGTGATGTTTTGTAAAAGTATATATGCATTAAAGAAATGTTTTGTTTCTTTTTGACAGGGAAACTAAGCCTTTGGTCTGTGGCTAAAATGATGGAAAGCATAAGAGTTTTGGCATTACGGAAATTAATAGACAGCACATTATTTTCCCTTGGAGATTCCACGATATTTCTTGCAAGAAGCATGCTTGAACTCTCACCCTTGCTGCAATCTGATGTTTACCTGTATCAAAATGGCTTTAGCTTTCAGCAACCCATGTTGTTTCGGTTTTATTTGTCACATATGGGTGAAACCTCCTTTACCCATGTGACAGAATGGACTGATTTTCAAACAAAAAAATCTCTTGGGCGGTTCATTGTAAAATCTGTGTACATCAGCACAGTAACTCGAAGACCTAAGCAACTGCCCACCAATTTCGTTCCTGGAGGAGCTAAATATCTTCAATCAGTTGAGAGTAAAACAAATCTTGAAAAACTTGAATCCGTTTACATTCCAAGTAATGCTTTTAAGCATCCAATACAAGTCCGCTATTCCGATTGTGATATCAATAACCATGTGAATCAGGCTAGCTATTTGAGCTATTGTTTACACAGTGGCACAGCTGCAGCTGTCAAAGGCCAATTGAAGCATTTTAAACAGAATATAGAGGCATACCCTATTAAAAGTATAGATATCCAGTACCTGGGAGAAGTGCTTGTGGGTGACAATGTGAATGTTTGTCTTTGGGAAGCTGAAAAAAAACCCGGAGAGCTTATGTTTGCCATTAATGTAAATGAAAAGATAGTGTTCACAATGGTCATGAAAATTCACCAAAACATTCAAATGTCATCAAAAATTTGATATAAGAGCAACACAAGTTTGTGCTTGTGCAAAATCACCAAACATTTTCAATGTAAAAAGGCCATTTTAAATGAAGAATACTTCTATAAACTATGATCTACATTAGATCTTGTAGTAATGTACTGATATGAATGGAATGTGTATCATATTATAATGATTGAATAGGTTACACTTAATTTTTCTAACCTGCCATCAATGCTGCACAACCGTTCATTACTGGTATAACACTGAATAAACAGAAGATACTCAATAATCATATAGAACTTGATACAATCAGACAAGCATAGCGTCTTCTTGTAATTTTAACGCAACATATCCTTCTCTTAATTAGGGCGACTATTCATGTGGAGCCTGGCTAAACTGATAGAGGCAGTGCGTTGGCAAGGACTTAAACATGGGTTCATACACTACCCCCGTATGTGTCATGGAACAAATCTAGGCCTGTTCGTCGTGGGCCAGTGGTTCAAGATCAGTGAAAATCTGCATGATTTACATAACTATGACAATAGCTATGGCATTGACAAGCCACTACATTTCATTCAATACGTGTCAAATGTAGGCAAAAGTTCATTTTCATTTGTCCTCGATTGGATTGAAAGAGGTAATGGGGAGATTTTGGTGAGAGTGATCACGAACATAGTACTTGTTAACTTGCAAACAAGAAGACCAGAAACATTACCCGAATATTTTTTTATCGGTCTTAATGACCATTTGAAACTGGCTGAAGCTGTACTGCAAACTACTGAATGGAATAGAAAAATGCCACTCGAGGACTTGAAAATGTCATACAGGGTTAACATAAAGGTACTTCATAGTGACGTGGATATGTATGGACATGTGAATCAGGCCACCTACTTCAAGTGGTGCTCAGACGCTACCAGTGAGGCTGCAAAGAGTGGACACCTACCACGGTTTACCAAGCATATAGAGCGGTACAGTGTTAAGGAGGTGCAAGCCATCTATAAGGGGGAGGCTCTGGCCAATGAAGTTGTGACAGTGGCGGTGCAGAGAAATGGTGAAGAGGATAATGTGGTGACGTGTGCAATAGAGAACAAGGGAAATGTAATTTTCACAATGAAAATGTCTTTGTATGATAAGCCTGCAGTGAGTGTTGATCAACATTTGGAATCAAAACTTTGAATCATTTGAAGTGTGAAATATTTGGCTGTCTTTTTCTAGTGGAGTATCTTGTACTCAATAGCATCCATTATTTACATAAAATGTATGTATGTATGTATGGACTCTGGTGGTGGATATTAAATAATTGAAGAGAATATTTTATCATTATTGAAAAATTCAGCGCACAATCTATTGACTTATATTTGTATTGCTGGATATTATTAATTTTTTGTTGCTGTTTATATGTATGAATGGTTTTGTCTGGAAGTAATGAAAGCACTATAGGAAAGTATAGAAAATAAGACAAAAGATTGTTGTTTAAGTCTTTAAGAATATATAAATTATAATACAAAGTAACTTTTTTGGAATTAATTGATGAGCTTTGCCAAAGACCAGAATGATACTAGTGTTGTCACTGGACAAATTAGAGTGATCAATATATATTTAATAACTTACTGTATACAGTATAAACAAGATTTTTTTTAATTAAATACAAATGTTATTTCAAATTGTGTTTTAATATGCACCTTGAAAATTGCATTCAGGTAAAAGGCACTAAAAAATAATTATTATCTGAGCATTTTCAACAAAAAATGTACACACTTTTATCCTCTGCGTAATGGTGAAGTACTGAATAAAATATCAGAAATATAAATAATGTCAAAGATGTCGCACTCAAAACTATAAAAATGATATCAACTTTTTACATCATGGTATATGTAAAAAAGAGTTAAAAAAAGAAAATTACTTATTTTGCTTATTTTAATTTAAAGTCTATTTCATGTTTCTTGTATTCGAAATTGATATGAACACTTGAATTTATAGCAAATAGATAAAATATTAATTTAAAAAAAATCATGTCGTATAGAAAATTGATGGTTGAATGTTAAACTGTTTTATTTGATTTTGAAATGTTTAGCAGCAATTACAGTTTGTTCTTTCAACTTTATTTAAAACTTTAACTTTGTATGTTAGCTTCATTACATCAAAAGGTTAAGACCCTATGCAGATCTAAAAATACCTCCCACTGTGAGGATTGAATTCGCTATCTTTTGGTTGTTAGGCAGAAACCATAGCAAATATGCCAATGGCAGCCAGATTGTCTGCTTGGCAAGAATGTACATGATTCTCTAAATGAATCTAATACTAGTACATAGTTACAGAAACCGTTGTTCAGCTAGTATCGTGTCAGCTAAAAGAAATCAGTGCAACTGTGTAAATGGTTTTATTAGGGGCAAGTTTCTGGACAATTTTACAGCCCATTTTCATCATATGGCTGTGTACAATTGGATAATGTTAGTTCTGGCTACCATAACTTTAAATGTAGCTTTTTATTTTTTACTTGCGCGACCATAACTTTAAATGTTGCTTTTTATGATTTTTTACTGGCGCTACATGTACTTTATCAATACTATTATAAACAGTTCGCTGAAGTTTCTTTAGCTAGGATAATGTACAGAGTTGTTTATGTTAATTCAATGTTACAAATTTTATTACATTATGTTTTTATTGTGAACAAAATAGGGATGCTAAAACAATTCACAAGTATTTGGTAAACAATGTCTAAATGTTTTAGGCTTAAGTTTAAACTTCACAGACCATTTTTACAAAGCTTTTGAAGGACAACTTAAAGAAATTCTATAGATTTAAGAAAAGTCTGTAAATAAGCTACTTGAAATTCCCTTATGAGATCTCGATAGATAACAATACTTTCAACAAAAAAATAAATGTGTCAAATTAATAATATTGTATCATTTTTTTGTCAAAAAGATATTGGCTTTTACAGGGAAATTTAGAAAATGTTCTGAAGTATTTCCGTCAGTACATGTTAAGATTTCCCCAAAGAGCTTTGTGAATACTGGCCCTGAGCAACTAGAAAGAGAGCAACATTAAAAAACAATAAAGAAATCCATGGTTAAATATTGTGCATGGTATTTTCCTTTTTCAGGGAAACTCAATCTTTGGTCTGTGGCTATGGTTTTCCAGTGCATTCGATACACAGTGCTTGAGAAAGGTTTTGGGCATTTCAATAGACTTAAAGATGCAAATCACTCGATATTCATGGCGGGAACCTCATATGAGTTCACAGATAAAGGAAATGCACTCAGAACACTGAATCTGTGGGGACTGAAGCAGCCAATGATAGCTAGGCTTAGGATAATTCATGCTGGAACATCATCCTTTACATTTGAAATCAATTTAAATTTACACAAAACAGGAGAATCGCTGATAACTTCATGCATGACATTTGTGTATGTTGATTATAGAACACGCAAATCGGTTTCATTCCCTGACTGGTACAATACAGTGAAACCAAAGCAGATCTTTCTACAAGCACCTTCTAGACTGGTTACTCCTTTGGTTCCTCAAGATGCCTTCAAGTTTGAGGTCTTTGCAGCTTTTAGTGACATGGATTTCAATGGGCATGTAAACCAGTCTGTGTATGTGAAATGGTGCACCGATGCAGGAACAGAGGCTGCAATCAAGGGCCATTACTCTGGTTTCTCAGGCAATATTGGAAGATATCCAATAAGCAAATTTAAAGTAAAATATATTGGAGAAGGATTTGTGAATGACAAATTTGAGATCTGCACTTGGCAAGATAAAGTGCAACCACTTAGACTGCACTTTGTGTTTATTAAAGACAGGGTTGTTAATATTGTTGTGGAATTGTGCTTTAAATCACTAGAAATTGATGCTAAGTTATAAACATTTGTAACAAATGCCATGCAACCTGGGAATCAATTACCATAAAAAATTTCATTTATCTGATTTGTTTATTTAATATGCACCAGTTCTCTTGCACCCTGTCCCTTAGGACCTTCACCATGGCTTTTTTATCAGATAGTTGTATAGCACATTGTATAAGTAGTTGAAATAAATACATGTATGAAAAATATAATAAATGATAAAGTTACAGTCCATAAACGTCTTATTACCAAATTTGCCAATGGGACTGTGACAATTATGAGTGTGACAATAACCTTTAAGGTAGGGAGACAACTTCACAAGTCTTACAAATGACCGAAATTATGGCTTGCATAAGGGTCAAGTTTTTTTAGTATTCATCAAATAGTGCTTAGTTATGGCTTAGACAAGAATTTTAAGCAGTTTTATTTCAGAATGAGCCCTTTGACCTTGCAGATAGGGAGACAGGTGTAACTTTGTGACAAGTGTTCTTATGATGGTGGACATTGTGGCAAGTTATTTCTTAATCCAATATGAACATGGCATGGCTGACACAAGAAACTTCAGACTGAAGGACAGTGCAACTGGTGCATGCTGCCTACTTAGAAGAGGTGCATCAAAAGCATCTGAGCAAGTTATATGATTGGCCAAAAACTGTGTCTTTCAGAGTATTGTCTATGTTTCACTAAATCCATATAAGGAAAAGTGTCCCCCTGCCCCAAGAGGACCACCTTTTCAAAGAGATGGAAGCATTTTCAAATTTTGTTTGAATATCATAAGAACAAAATTAATGGTCTGAGAAAGTTTTATGATGCACTTCTAGAGTATTCTCACGATATGAGTAAAGCCATAAAAGACAATCCGCCCAGCCCCCTGACAGCCATGATTTTCAGTGAACAGGAACCATTTTCAAACTCAAATCAGAGTTTGTTAAAACAAATGTCTGAGCAAAGTTCATGATGCTTCAACAAAGAATGTGACTTCTGCAGTGTTCACAATATTGCAATAAATTCATATAAGGAAAACTGCCCCACTCCCCAGAGAGGCCATGTATTCCATTGGACTGAAACAATTTTCAAACTCTGTCGATGTATCATTAGAACAAATATTCTGAGCAAGTATCTTTAATATTTATTTAGTTAAGCCAAGTGACCAATTTTGAACAGATTTGACTCAGTTTTGAACTCCACAGAGATACCATTAGGACTAATTGTCTGACCAACGTTGATGCAAATTAGTAAAAAATTGTACACAAGGTAAATGTTGATAACACAGCATAGCATGGACTATGAATAGTTGACAAAAGGTGATCACAAAGCTCACCATGAGTGCATTGTGCTCTGGTTAACTAAACATATCTTAACCATTTTGTAATCCAACAAATAATGATTTTCAATAAACGAGTTGTATTAATGAATTTAGTTAGAAAATGCTTTTGATTTATCTTTTTCCACTCAACTGTTTTCTGTATTTAAACATTGTAAATTAGCCTCTGAGTGAATATTGGCTTTTCTATAGTGTACTATAAAGGTGCTTTCACAAGTGTAACTGTGTATACATCGCATGACCAATCAACAAGCTCATTCAAGAAAATTGGATTAAAAATCATCCTGCTCTTAACCTTTCTGGACTCGGAAGCAGAGTAAAAATGGCTGCATGCAACCAGCATAAAACCAGAAAAGCCTGCAAGTAACTAAAAGTCTGTTCAGGTTTTACGCTGATTGTTGCTCATCAGAATCTGAGGGTTTGCAATGAAGGCTTAAAAATTTGAGTTTAGTACGAAAGGTCTTAACTTTAATTTAATTTTTTCAGGGACTAACAGGGTCAAGGTGAGTTCATGTATCTGAAAGTAAAGGGGTTAATGAACAAGAGGGCCTGAAAAGCCCAAAGTCGCTCACCTGAGATAACAAGATATTATTAGGACAAATCTTCTGACCAAGATTCACGAAGATAGGAAAATAAATGTGGCCTCTATAGAGTGTTAACAAGGTTTTACTATAGCCATATAAGTAAAAATGCCCCGCCCCCTGGCAGCCATGATTTTCCACCAACAGGCATCATTTTTGAACTCATCCAAGATATTATCCGGGTGAATCTTCTGACCAAGTTTCATGAAGATCGGACAGTAAATGTGGCCTCTTGAGTGTTAACAAGATTTTACTATAGCCATATAAGGAAAAATGCCCCGCCCCTTGGAAGCCATTTTTTTCAAGCAAACATAATTATTTTCGAACTCATCCAAGATATCATTGAGACCAATCTTCTGACCAAATTTCATGAAGATTGGACAATAAATGTGGCCTCTAGAGTGTCAACAAGGTTTTACTATAGCCATATATAACCATATAAGGAAAAATGCCCCGCCCCTGGTGGCCATGTTTTTAAAGCAACCAAATCCATTTTCACACTCATCCAAGATATCATTGGGACAAATCTTCTGACCAAGTTTCATGATGATCGGAAAATAAATGTGACCTCTAGAGTGTTAACAAGGTTTTACTATAGCCATAATTATAAGGAAAATAGCCCCGCCCCTGTGGTGGCTGTGATTTTCAACCATCCGGCATCATTTATGAACTCGTCCAAGATATTATTGGGATGAATCTTCTGACTGAGTTTCATGAAGATCAGACTATAAATGTGGCCTCTGGGTGTTAACAAGATTTTACTATAGCCTTATATACATGTAGCCATATAATGAAAAATGCCCCGCCCCTTGGCGGCCATGTTATTCAAGCAAACATAACCATTTTCGAACTCATCCAAGATATCATTAAGATAAAGCTTCTGACCAAATTTCATCAAGATTGGACAATAAATGTGGCCTCTAGATTGTTAACAAGGTTTTTCTATAGCCATATAAGGAAAAATGCCCCGCCCCCCTGGCGGCCATGTTTTTCGACCAACCGGCATCATTTTCGAACTTGAACAAGATATTATTCGGATGAATCTTCTGAACAAGTTTCATTAAGATTGGACAAAAATGTGGCCTCTAGTGTTAACAAGATTTACTAAAGCCATATATAGCCCTATAAGGAAAAATGCCCCGCCCCTTGACAGCCATGTTTTTCAAGCAAAGGTTACCATTTTTGAACTCATCAAAGATATCAGTGGGACAAATCTTTTGATCAAGTTTCATGAAGATCGGAAAATAAATGTGGCCTCTAGAGTGTTAACAAGGTTTTACTAAAGCCATATTAGGAAAAATGCCCCGCCCCTGGCAGCCATGTTTTTCAACCAACCGGCATCATTTTCGAACTCATCCAAGCCAAGATATTATTGGGATGAATCTTCTGACCAAGTTTCATGAAGATCAGACAATAAATTTGGCCTCTAGAGTGTTAACAAGATTTTACTATAGCCATATTTAGCCATATTAGGAAAAATGCCTCGCCCCTTGGCAACCATGTTTTTCAAGCAAACGTAACCATTTTCGAACTCATCCAAGATATCATTGAAACCAATCTTCTGACGAAATTTCATGAAGGACAATAAATGTGGCCTCTAGAGAGTGCACAAAACAAATGTTGACGTTGCACAACGGACAACGCACGACGGACAACAGACAAAAGGCGATCACAAAAGCTTACCATGAGCACGTTGTGCTCAGGTGAGCTAAAAACCCATTTATTAAACATAAAAAAGCTTCTAGTAAATAAACAATTTCACGGAAGAAGGTTTAACATTTTTATTGAGTGCAATCATGCCAAAATGAATACATTAAAAATTAAAATGTCAAAAAGTCGCTATGGCACACCTATTCAGTTAGATCAGTGCGACTTCAGGCTCCTATTATGGGGTAACGGGGCCAATACGGGCCAGTACGCGTACCTTCGGCGACACTTTCACCGGAAGCGATGGCACTGAGACGCCATATTGAACTTGGCGCGTGCCTCATCGGGACACACAAGTGTGCCAAGTTTTGTCGCTCTGTCACACCTACTCCGAGAGATAAGTGCGACTTCAGGCTCCGATTATTGGGTAACGGGGCCAATACGTCTTTTTTGTCTTAGTAACTGAATATTTTGTTAAATTATGTGTTTAGATCCACTTAACTTCTAAAGTATCAAAGCTTTGGCTTTAAAACTTCAAATATTTCCGAACTATCATGAGGGTACTGTACCTTCCAAGTTCAATTTGACTTTGACCTTTGCATGACATTGACTCTCAAGGTCAAGAGTAAATTTTAGTTAAATTGCCATAACTTCTTTATTTATGATAAGATTTTATTAATACTTTGACAAAACAACACTTACCTGAATATCACAATTGATTCCACCCAAACAATACCCCACATCCCAACCCAAAATCCCTGCCCCCCCCCCCCTTCCCCCTCCATCCCCCTCTCCCCCAAATAAAAATATTTTTTTCCTTGTTTTATTTTTGAAATTTCATGTAATAAATGACCCCACCCCACATTATACCCCCTCTCAACCCCCCTACCCCCCCCCCCCAAAAAAAAATAATAAAATCTTGTTTTCCTTTTTTATTATTGAAAGATGGTCTTATAAATGACCACATCCCATATTAAACCCCCCTCTCAACCCCCCCCCCTCCACCCAACCCAAAAAGAATATATTTTTTCTTTGAAACATGGTTTTAAAAAAATATTCATTTACTTTATTTTTGAAGGACTGTCCAAACTTTCCACCAAAGCTATTGCTATCAAACTTGAAATAAAATCTTATTACTTTGTTTTATGTCTTTACAAATGTTCAATACATTGCTGAAAATAAACCTGAACTATTACCTGGACTTATTGAATAATTTGAACAATTACCCATGATGGCTTACGTGATACTGTCAAGCACTCGAATAGTCGAGCGCGCTGTCCTCTGACAGCTCTTGTTCTTTTTAAAATAATTGAATGTTTTACTTGAAAGTTCCAAACATTAAATAATGTTCAGTATGTTTCACTAAACACCCTTAATTGACATTATAAAGAATGGTCCTCATAATAAGCATAGCGTTTTGGTAGTGTTAAAATTTACAATGCAAGCTTATTTGCTATGCACATATTGGCAAGAAAGCAGTTCCAGAAAAATGAATACGCATTTTTAATATTGATAAAATCTATACTAATTTTAAGTTCTTTAACTATTCATAGTTTGCCAGCCCATATAAGTATATGAAAACTTGAAGTACATTTGTTCTGGTTTGACAAGATATGTGAAATTGAGCTCCTTGCAGACATTAAGGTGAGAGCATAGGAATAAAACTGTCCTGTTGGTTGGGTTTGTGATTCTTTTGTGATAACGATAGAGGAATAAATCACTTTTGTATCAAAATCATACAACTTCGCAATATATATATGCGTGTATTTCTTCCATAATTCCTTCAGCAGCCAGTACGAAGGATTGTATAGTTGTAGAACTTGCCCAGACGGTTGCAGTGGAAGTGAAGGCTTCAAATATCTGTGGAACATACCTGGTGAGAAAGCATGATTTGATAAAAATAGAAAATGCCCAGAGCCAGAAGCACTAACACTTGCAGTATGATATAAGAAATGGCAAACATATTTTGGACCTTCTCTCATAACAGGTATCTCCCTGATAGCTCACAAACATTTTTTAACTGATATTTCAGTCACATTAATGTGAGGAGACTGTCAGGTTGTTGTTTTTAAAAATAATGATTATTGATTAATTGATTAGAAAATATTGAAATTGTGTTCATTGTTATTTGAACTAACTATCTTACATTTCATGTTTTCTTATCTAAGTTAATCTCAAATTTCTTGTTTATTAGGTATTTATAAGTGAAAATAATGAAAAATAAATGTTAAATATATTTTAATGTTTCACAAAGTTTTATATTTAAAGGTGGCGCACATTCGGCGTCCAGAATACATGGTTGTTTGCTCTAACGAAGACGCTTTGCTGAGCCACTTCTGCAGTCGCCACATCAAGCAACCAGAGACTGGAAAAGAGAGTAAAATTAAGCTAATAGCTTCACCCACAATGTGTCACACCGGTCTTACTGACCTGTGTGAATGCGCGCTAAGCATTGTGGGAAACGGACTTTTTTCCATCATGGCGTTGGTAAACATAATAAACACGGAAGTGAAAAATGGTAATTAATTATTATCAAAAACAGGCCCATCAAACCGGGCCAGCTGTAATATACACATGGATGCAGTTTGTGCTTCAAAAGGAGCCACTTTTCATTTCAGTCTATTGTTTGTAAGAATCACTAAACACGTAACTTAGACTAACTAAACACGTTGCAAGACTGTATCTTCGAAATAGTAAATAAATCAAAATAATAAATAAATATTTATAATTAAATATCTGCTGAAATTTGAGAAAGTAAACGATTTAAAATAAACGCTGTGAACATTACAAGGAATCTTACATGTAGGCCTCATGTGTGAGAGGATTAATCAGGGATAAAATAAATGGAGTTCAAACTCAAAGGATCCAACATTTTGAGGAGGACGTCATGGTATCTTGGACATTTGGCACTTTCATATATTTATTTAGTAGATACTGAAAATGCTGAATGTGCTAATTGCAACATCAAAGACCAGCAGGTGAGATTTTTACAGCTTTATTTTTCTTGACATAATGTTGTATGTTTTCCATTTAATTTATATGGCGCTCTAGTCTTATTTATAAGACGCGAAAAGAATTTAGAGATACTTTTTATATGGGCTAAATTCTTTGCTCCAAATATTACCCATATAATAAGTAGCTTAATATTTAAGAGCGTCAAAAATTTGGACTAATGGCGCTCAATTTTAGCTCGGCTGTTTTCGGGGAAAACCCTAGGTATTGTCATAGCTCGTCGTCAGATGTCCGTGTCGTGCTAAAATCTTTACATCGGCTCTAATATCAAAGTGCTTCCACATATAACATTGAAACCTCACATGTATATGCACCGTGATTCACCAGTGCCTTCCCCAGGAATTTTTTCAGGCGCCCCGGGGCCGATCGGGGGTGGGATCGGGAGGGGTCCCCTCGCGAAGTTGTTTTTTTTTTTTAATTTAACGTGTCAATTCACGTTCTGTGGTGCGTTATAACTCAAAGAAAAACAGCGTCAAAAGACGTCATTTGTTGCGCTATGACTCTCAAAAAAATCCCCCAGTCATTTAAAAATATATTTTTTTTTATTGTTTAATTGTTTTAAAACTTTTCCGCACAGATAGTAAAATTCCGACTCGAACGATTCCCCAATACATCCGTTTCAACCCGACTCTATTACTGTATACTTACTATTTTTCAAGTTTCTATTTATTACCCGATAATCCCGTTTATTCCGTTTTTATCAATCTCTTTCTGGTAAATATTTACGATAAAAGCTTTCAGTTATTTCTTTAACATAGTAATTAATTGTTTACCACTTGCAATTAATTTCTCGTATTAATTATGAGTTTTAGGTTACACTTGTTTACAGTAAAAAGGTGTGATGATGATGCCCTAAACCGTCTTAAATGTTCTGTACTGTACTAATTACCGGTTTATATTACTCAAATGGTACAACTTCTTACTAATCAAGCTGCGATAAAATCTTACTTCATGCCCGACGTCAATCAAAAATAATGGTCGATAGTTAACACCTCATAAGCATTCGCGTAACCGATTGGACGATGAACTTCACAGTTTGACGACTGGAAAGTTACCAGATACATCCTTGTCAGCATTTAAATGACCGTGTAATGTGGCTAGAATAATCGATATGCGCGTCATGCTATTCTCTTATCAGTGGATTATCCATTACCCCATGTGGTGTTTATGGCGATTACTTGTGAAAGTAGGTACCGAGTGCTCTTTTAAAACAGGGAATATTGATACACTGATAGGGAAACCTTGATTTTTTCGGACAATCTCCACTTTCTTTTACTGAAGAATACACTGATCGGAAAATTTCAAGCGCCCCGGGGACTCTGATTTCGAAATTCAAGCGCCCCGGCAAGGGGCGCTTAAATGGCCTGGGGAAGACCCTGCAGTGATGATTTCTACACGCCACACCCATTTTGGGGTCACTCGGTCAAAGGTCAAGGTCACTAACCTCTAAAAAATTCTTTTAATAAATTTCATTTATTCAAAACTGCACCGCAGCCTAACTTGGCACCCATAATGTGGTGCTCTTGTTTATATATAATTTAAAAAATGTATTAATAACCAGAATAGTTTATGCATGTATAAATAAAAAGATACAGCCATGAACAGTGCGTTTTAATTTTTAATAAATATGCTTTGATTGTGTATATGCAAAACAATGAAGTCCATATATTGTTAACTGATTTTTAAAATGTTGAATGTCACACATTACGTACCAGTCCGTTTATGTACCGACACTTTATGTACCACTATCTGACACGTTATGTACCATATTTATAATATAAAGAGATAACTAATTTAATATGAATGTGTGTTATTGATGAAATGTGTTTTGTGTGATAGTATTTATGAATTTAGACTTATATATTGGCCATAGATTTTATATTTTGTCAGATTGTCTAAGTGTCACTGAGTGTCTTAGTTTAATTTATTAGCCCAAGTACATGTAGTACTTAATAAATGACTTATTAGTCTTACCTGAAATTGAAGTAAATTATAAAAATTCATTTGTCTCTTATCTTATCCTGACTAAGGATTATAAAGTCTAAAATGTTTGTATTATATTGTATAATTGAAATGTGATACTTTGAAGAGAAGAGAGAATGACCTTAATGTTCAAACTGTAAAAAAAATCAAATTATTTCCTTCTTTAGACTTTAATCATGTTTAGAGAATGACCTTAATTCATTAGGACTGCTATGAATGAATGGACAATAACACCTATATTTTATGTAGGTGGTACATAAAGTTTCAAAGTACACAAAAGGTCTGGTCCATGTACATAAGGTGTTACACCCTAAAATGTTCATGGTATCAGTGTTTCAATAATGTAGTGTTTCTTATTATGTATTGCTTAGGTTGTTTTGTTTCAAATTTGCATTTATTTTAAAGAATTTTCAGTCATTTTGTGAATTCCATGTTTTTTGTAATAAGGTGAAATATGTTTTACATGGCGTCAAATATTAATTCATGGTCGCTATGGTGTAGAGAATGATGTCCGCTGGGCGTGGGTTCGATCAATACTCTGGGAGTTCTCATTATCGTCTCCATGGACAACAAGTTCTGGTATACCAAGTAGTAGTAGTAGTAGTAGTAGTGGTGGTGGTTGTGGTGGTGGTGGTGGTAGTAGTAGTAGTAGTAGTAGTAGTAGTAGTAGTAGTAGTAGTAGTAGTAGTGGTAGTAGACTAGTAGTAGTAGCAGTAAGATCAGTAGTAGCAGTCGTAGTTGTTGTTCTTGTTGTAGTAGTAGATAATTAATTAATTAGTAGTAGTAGTAGTAAGAGTTGTAATGGTTGTGTTTGTATTTGTATTGAATTCTGATAATAGAACACAATGATGCTGCTGCTAAAGATGATGATGATGAATATGATAATGCTGCT
This sequence comes from Dreissena polymorpha, assembly GCF_020536995.1. Classification (NCBI taxonomy): domain Eukaryota; kingdom Metazoa; phylum Mollusca; class Bivalvia; order Myida; family Dreissenidae; genus Dreissena; species Dreissena polymorpha. Next base: position 60,027,604 of record NC_068369.1, on the reverse strand, counting down.
GCTGATTGTGATGATGATTATATGATGGGACTTTGGTATTATAAAATTTGTGAGGTTCAAACACAAAACCTGTTGGATAATAAAACTTCTCATTTTATGACAAAAGAGCTAGATTGTAGAGTTAAAAATAAGTATAAAATTCCCTAATAGGAAAGCTACCATTAAAGGACCATGACTTGTGGGCTTCATCAAAAGCAATGCATGAAACAGTTATATCTCTTTCAAATGCACTCAATATTGCTGTTCCAATTGATATGCTCAGAAATGCTTCTGGATGGGCATACACCAATGAGTACTTTCCTTCAGTTATTTCTTCTAAAGACACATTAACAACACTGTCGCCCTTAGCAGGAATTCCGGACGCTCCCCCTAAGATGTTCCCTTCCCAGACATTTCCCCCATTTTAGTTTTAGTGCTTACATTACCCCCCCCCACCCCACAATAAATTTATAATGGTTTGGTTGAAGTATAATCTTGATTTATTATCAAAATGATTTTTTTTGCTTATGTAATCTTATGTAATTAACTTTTAATATGAAGCAACTTGTTTGTTGTTTTCTTTGGATTAATCATTCATTATTTTTGTTAAACTGTTTAAGGAGTGCATGTAAATCATTAGTAAGACGTGCATGTTGGTGTACTAGAGGAATACTAGAGGAATACATGGGATATTCTCAACATCTTACACATGTTATTTTTAATATAATTAAATAGGATCAATTGATGAATTAATTCAGTTTGAGTCAACTTAGGCTGGGTTGTGGAACTATAGTTATTTGTTGTTTTTAATCCAATTAAATAGGGTACTATGTAAATGTCAAAGAAAATATGCATTCATTCGCATATAAGCCAAGTTTTGGATGTCACTGATATTTTCAATTTTACTAGTACCTAATTAAGACTAATTAAAACAGAATTGGACTTTCCTTGCAAAGTATTTATTATTAATAATGAAATAAGCTAATGTAATCAAAACATATTGATATTTTAAAAATTTAACTCAATGATATTAATAATATTTAAATTTGCCCCAAAAAAACTAGGGCAGGTAGATAGGAAGATTTTTTTTTTTGAAAACCAACAGTTTTGTCAGTGTAAAATATTTGTAAAGCTTCTTCAATTTCAGTTTTACATTTTATGACCTGCAACATATTCTATGCTACTTTATTTTACTATGGTAAGTCATTAAAGTGTTATTTATTTTTCAACTATATAATGTGCTAATCTCATATAATGAATTACTACCCCATTTAAAGATGACACCTAATATAAATTCATTAATACAATAGTTATAATTGTTTTATTGTAACATACTATTCCACTAAAAAATGACCATCATAGAACATCAATGCTGTGCTTTTACTAAAATTTTGATCTCAATTATTTAAAGAAAAAACACTATCAGGCATTTATAAAAAATTATATATAAGTAGGGTGTCAAAATTAAACAAACTGAACAAGTCAATTTGAACTTCTCTTGCAATTCAAATGGAGCCACTTGAAATACCAAATTGTTCCCATACTAGTCGGCAATATAGCTATGACATTGTGTCTATTCATAACATGCATCAGATACACCTTCTGAAACTTTTTAAGCGGTTTTGAAAACGCTATTTCATTGCAAACTTTCGTCAATAAAGGATACATGTTGTTGTACAACCGAAAGTGAAAGTACAGTTTTAAAAAAAAATGAATAAAGAGCGAAATTGTTGAAAACTTACAAAAATTTGAAATGATACTAACATAAGACCGTAAGACTGAACAAAATTATACTTAACTTTTAAATCATAACATGAAAGTTTACTTATAAAGCAAATTCTTCATTCATCCGCGGACTTCTTTGTGTCGTAGTCATAAATGCCTCCAAATGGAGGTGCGTGATGCGTCTAAGTATAGAGGTGACAATAACGTAGTGACGTCACCATTTATGTATAGAATGGCTTCACCCATGGTATGACTAACTTGCGCATGCGTGATAAGCATTTAAGGTACAAATAAAGTAACAAAAGAAAGGAGGTCTACACATGCTCTTTCCCATATAGTGCTTTATGTATCTTCTAGCAACTAATGACACAATTTTGTGTTGACATACGCAATATGATAGTTATAACCCTATATAACTGGCATGTCCATTTTAGTTAATATTTCTTTTTTAATTAAACCTGTTTGTTTTAGCTAGATTGCTTGAAATGCCCCTAAGTCCGTTCTCTGGGTACGATCAGTACGTAATGTCTTTGTGGAATATCTAAAGTTTTCTCCCACAGTGGGGATCCAACCACTGACCTCATGTTTGCTAGGCAGATAACATATCCACTTCAAAATGGAAACCTTGAAGCTAATATGTCCGTAGGATTATTAATAGGTGTCTTTTGGGGAGATCTTAAGCATGCTTCCACTGTTGGGATCTAACCAATGGCCTCCTAATCGTGAGGTGGACACGATATCCACTACACTATGGCATCCTAAAATCTAGCTAATAAGTGATAAATGAAGTGTTCGAACAAATTTTGACAAACACAACAAGAATTATTTTCAGAATTGTCTTACCCCTGTTATATGCAATGTAGCTTATTAAATTGGCAACCCTGTTTTGCATGAGAATAATTTGCAGAACATAGTATTTTGAAAATATATACATGTATACCAACTTAGTCATTACTGTAAGTATATTGAGCAACTCTATTTCTGAATATTTTGATTGGATGGATAATGGCCTTTATGTTTGTGGCACATTTATGTATTTGAAAGTGTCTCATCAGGCAAAAGAATGAATATTTTTTTATTTTTTGGGTAAGGATCACTTATTCTAGAGTTATTTATAAATTTAATTCTACATATTGCATCTGCTAATCAAAAACTCAATGCAGTCAGCTCAAGGACTTGGAAGGGATGCTTGGAAAATAGAAGTTTCCATTGTGAAGGCAAATTTAAGCATATTTCAAATTCATATTTCAAGATTTTGAATGGAAATAAAGACAATTTGATTCAAAGTTTGTTATCTGTCAAGAAAAACAGTTTGAAGTGAATAAATTAAGCATTGTCTATTGTCTTTATGTTTAATTTTTTACCTGATCCGTGTGAGGGATGTTACTTATTTTATTTAACTGAGCATTGCAATAATGTTTTATATATAACAATAAAACCACACACCTTGAAATGAAATACATGTTAATCGATACATATAGATGCAATTTGAAAGTGTGCAAAATTGTCATTAAATCTATAGCCTAGTTAGCAAGTAATTGATTATTATGCTCCCCCAAAATGTTTGTGGGGGAGCATATAGTCGCCGCTTCGTCTGTCCGTCCGTCCGTAGTTCCGTCCGTGCACAATTTTTGTCCGGGCTATTTCTCAACAATTAATGACCGGAATTCAATTAAACTTTATGGGAAGCTTCACTACCAACAAGAGATTTGCATATTATCAGCCGGTTCTGGTCGGATGATTATTCACAGAATTATGGCCCTTTGAAATGTTCCATTGTACATATAGTGCAATTCTTGTCCAAACTATTTCTCTGCAACTAATGACCGGAATTCAATGAAACTTTATGGGAAGCTTCACTACCAAGAGGACATGTGCATATTATCAGCCGGTTATGGTCGGATGATTTTTCACAGAGTTATGGCCCTTTGAAATTTTCTAAAAACTGTACATATAGTGCAATTCTTGTCCGGGCTATTTCTCCCCAACTACTGACTGGAATTCAATGAAGCTTTATGGGAAGCTTAACTACCTTGAGGAGATGCGCATGTTATTTGTGGGTTCTGGTTAGATGATTTATTTAGAGAGTAATGGCCCTTTGAAATTTTTAAGTTGCTCAACCATCCATCGTATTATTTTGTCCAAAGTTATGACCCTCAAGACGTTTCCTTTTATCTGAATATATAGTGCAATATTGTGACAAAAAAAACTTTGGGGAGCATCACCCGTCTCCGACGGTTTCTTGTTGTTTTTTTAACTGTAAGTATGATTTCTATACGTACACGTCCAATTCGACAAATGCTATCATTTTTAAGTTTTAAAGCGCAAAAAGACAGATTTCTACCTTGTAACCACCAGATATATTCTAATTGGCATAGATAAAATAAAATCTATAGCCTAGTTAGCAAGTAATTTATTTTTCTAAATTTTAAAAATTAAAAGGATTTCTATATGTATACATCCATTTCAACAAACGCAATTTTTTTTAAAGTTTTAAACCGCAAAAAGACGTAACCACCATATATATTTTAATTGGCATAGATAAAATTAAATCTATAGCCTAGTTTGCAAGTAATTTATTATTTTTCAAACGTTACCGCTTTTAAAACTGAAAGTAGGATTTTAAACGTATACGTCCATTTCGACAAACGCAATTTTGTTAAGTTTTAAGGCGCAAAAGAGATGGATTTCTACCTTGCAACCACCAGATATATTCTAATTGGCAAAGATAAAATAGGTTTCCTATTTATACTCAAATTTACTATGCCATGTATTTCATTTCAAGGTGTGTGGCTTTAAGGAATGTTTTAATGGGTATATTACCAAGATCCGCACCGCTAGGATGATATTAACCTGATACAGAAGTTAAAGCTTTCTAAGACTTTTAAGGCTTGCCTTTTAAACTTGAAATGATAAATCATTAACATGTTTTGTTCTGTAGGAACATACGTACATTTCCCTTCGACCATATGGATGAAGATGTTTGGACTGATGATTCTAGGTCATATGTGTGAACAAGGTGGTCTTCATTACATCATGATGCAGCTGTGTATTCAACAACATGTTAACCTGTCCCAGCGGATGTTGATGCTCTCAAATGATGTTGAGAAAAACCCAGAACCGGTACTTTATGACAAAATATACAGTGTTTATTGAATAACCATTTATATTTATTTTAACCTTTAAGTGAATTTCTTTTCTTGAATTTTCTGTGCCCTTTGTTACTGGGAACTATTTGTATCATATGTTGGTGATTGAAACCCTGGATCTGTAAGTGCTTCTTAATATTTGCAACAAATCATGTTAAGTATTTGAAATAACTGTTTTGTTCAGTTAAAGGACATATTGGACTCACTCTATGCTAAGTCAACTTAGATGCATCAAGTTTTTATTGATGATTTCCTCTTTCTGTTGAATTATTATCCTTGCCAAAGGCAAAGAGATATAGTTTTGAGGTTTTCCATCGGTCAGTCTGTCAGTCCTTCCATCTGTCCGTTACAAACATTTAAGTGCTATATATTAGAAACTATAATAAGATTTCAACATGGAAAAATAAGTGTATGCCACATTCATACAATATATCAAATTTACTTTTTTCTTTCTTTTTATATAAGTTATTAACAGAAGAACAGAACAGTAACCTACTTAGATAAATATATCTGCATAAAATACTCATGGAAAATATAAAAATATAGATAAATAAAACAACGAGAGGGCCATGATGGCCCTGAATCGCTCACCTTACTAACCAAATACAATCCCAACCCAGATTTCATCAAGATAAACATTGTGACCAAATTTCATAAAGATTATATGAAAACTGTGACCTCTATTGTCTACACAAGGTTTTTCTATTATTTGACCTAGTGACCTAGTTTTTGACCCCAGATGACCCAAATACAATCCCAGCCCAGATTTCATCAAGCTAAACATTCTGATCAAATTTCATAAAGATTGGATAAAAAATGTGACCTCTACTGTCTACCCAAACAAATTGTTGACTGTTTTTCTGTTATTTGACATAGTGACCTAGTTTTTGACCTCAGATGACCCAAATACAATCCCAACGCAGATTTCATCAAGAAAAACATTCTGACCAAATTCCATAAAGATTGGATGAAAACTGTGGCCTCTTCTGTCTACACAAGGTTTTTCTATTATTTGACCTAGTTTTTGACAGGTGAGCTAAAAATAGAGTAAAACAAATCATGGTGAAATCCACAATACACACCAAGAGATATAAGTAGGCTTATCTCCATTGACTTATTTCACAGTTAATCTCTTTTTTTGCCTTGCCTTTTCATTAACATTTTCAAACAAAAATAACATTTGTGAAAAACTTAGTCAATGATTATAACTAAAGTTAAAAATGTGGACGCTGTAAGTTAATTGACTTTGGCATCCAAATCTGCAGTTTACAAATTTGCTTGTTATAGGAGTATTCGTGCAAATGGACATCCTGCAAGGAAGACTTTCATTCCATAGGACAGCTAGATGCACATATTATCATCTCTCATGTGGTTCAAGAGAAGTGCTGTAAATGGGGAGACTGTACCAAAGTACTGATCGTTAATCGGCTTGAAATCCACGCACGTAAACATCTTTATGATTTCGTTTAGCTGCGATTTGAGTCTGTTGAAACCTGGGCCAACACTTCTGCCGAAATTTGATAAGTTCATGGATCAGTACGCGATCTACACGATGGCGTATTCTTTATATCATGGATAATTCAAGTTTTTAATTAAATCAGGAAAAAGTGGTGTGTTTTATTGCGCAATCCCTTCAAGTTGGAGGCTAACTTCCGGTAGCGTTAATATCAAACCCAAGAATATTCACCCTGAGGAGACAATTCATCTCGTAGACAATTCAAATTTTATTAAAATAATACATTTTGCGATTTGATTCCCAAATTAAAATCCCTTTTATTTTTATGACGCCATTAATCTGCTGATTCATTTTACGCGGATGGCGAAAAAATATGTCCCTCGACTAGATCTAAAGGTTGTAGGTAGTATTTATAATTTTAAAGCCAAAGTTTTCTCAACTCTAGAGAAAAATAATTCAGTGGTTGAATACAAAGTAGTCCGTGCACGCGACAGGTATATTCATCATGGTGGGAGACAGGCTAGTTTATTCCGTATGGTGTTATACCGTCAATGTCGGTATAAAAATGGGATAAATATCAATAAGGAGTCGTGCCTCGCACAAGAAGCGTTTATTTGCACATTCTTAAATATTTTGTAGTTCCCTTGTGAGATTTTGTATGATTTCCGCTTATTACAAATTGTTCGGGGCTGTCTCGTTTGTTGCAACATCAGCGTTTTATGTTTACGGTAGATATATTGCTTTTTTACACGATAAAAAAAACACCCGTTCTAAAGAGTAACATAATAACACCGCGGAGAATAACATATTGATGCCGTGTGTCCACTCCCGCTAAGCTACGTTACAATGAGAGGTGCGTCTGTACGACAACGCGATACGGCGTCATAACTACAACGGTTACAGCGTCTTGACTGTTATAGACATACACACGCGTTTACACGGGTAGATTCTTTGTTTAAACTTGCACGTAACACGTGATATTGCATTTATTTATGTTTCTTTATTCGCTACCTAAGCAATCGAGAACTTTTCTAGCGTGAAATCATGATAAACGAAAGAAGTTCACGCTCAAAACATAGAAAATCCAATAAATTCGTTGTTTCTGGCTTGCAGTTTCGGTCATGATGATTATTTTCAATGATCTGTATCAAGTTCACTCATTTACAACCATGTGGTGCCCATGTGTATACTATTATTGGTGATTTCTATCAGAGTTTTCAAAACAGTTGTAGCATGTCAACTCCGTGTACATGTCACGATATCTTCTCTTACGACCAAGACATGTTACATAAATACATCAGTACTACACTATTTTACAAGACTTTGAACATGCTTTAAAGGCATTAATCTAAATTGAAGACCTTCTATTAAATCAGTATTTAAATAAACATTTATTATTACTTTTTTTTAACAAGTGCACCAAATCGCAAAAAAAAATAAGTATTGATATTTAAATCGTATATTTTACTTTCAATAGTTACATTTAAAATTCAATCTACATTTTTTTGTTTTGGTACCTAAAATGAGTCTTAAAAAATTCATTCATGCCCCTAAATTCTTTACTATAGGTATTGCATCAATTAATCAATTAAAAACTAATCACCAGTTTGCAAATATATTCCCCTGATGTAAGACAATAATAGGTGGCATTTACACCTCATTGTAGGTATACCTCTATAAAGATCCGTTTACCGAACCCTCCACAACAATTACTATAATAATACAATTAACCGAACTTGTTATTTACCGAAACCTCTAGTAAACGTCGATTCTATACCGTAACCTTCAACATGTTGTAGTAAATGCACTGCAACACTCTCTGTAAGACGCCGTAACATTTCAATTCATCAAAATGTATCTCGTTACACTTGCATGCAGTTAATTTTGAGACAGATCTTGATAAGAACGATTCAATATTCGTTCTTGCTTACGTTTGTTTGCATTTTCTTCTGTTAAATGTCATACTTTGAATTATATTCCAATGATTGTATGCATTGTCTATACAGAACTGTAAAACTTCCATTTTATTGATAACATAGAAATAAATCACATGGCAAGCTGTAAAAGAGGAACACAATATCCGTGTTTGAATAAACATTGGCTTACACATACCAAAATAATTCAAAATTACCGTTATTATCTTTTAGTTTAACAACGTCCTGTATCGTCAACAAACTGTGGAAAGACGCCGTAACCGTTGTAATTATGATGCCGTATCGCGTTGTCGTACAGACGCACCACTCATTGTAACGTAGTTCAGCGGGAGTGGTGCCTTGAACTCTATTAAGCGGAATTAGATAACAATATTTCCAACTGTATAATGGCCACAAAATGCATGAATATTGCTATAAGGAACACTGATTTTTTTTATAGGTTAACGTTATTTTACGAAAAAATGATTAAATTGATATACTATTTTCCGTTCCGTTTTTATATCTTATGTCCTTCAAAGATCTAATTTGAACTTATCTAAGGAGGCATGTTCTTAAATGCGATGCATACTCTTGAAATGGTGATCATGTGTGCGAATACATTTCGAAATGTGAACATGCTAGAGTGATATGCCAGACACAAAATATGGACAGACTGATCAACCAACAGGAGCCTAGCATTATGCCTCAATATGAAGGGGGGAAGAATATGCCTCAATATGAAGGGGGAGAATATGCCTCAATATGAAGGGGGAGAATATGGGGAGAATATGCCTCAATATGAAGGGGGAGAATATGCCTCAATATGAAAGGGAGAATATGCCTCAATATGAAAGGGAGAATATGCTTCAATATGAAGGGGTGAATATGCCTCAATATGAAGGGGGAGAATATGGGGAGAATATGCCTAAATATGAAGGGGGAGAATTTACCTCAATATGAAGGGGAGAATATGCCTCAATATGAAGAGGGGGGATAGAAAATATGAAGGGGGAGAATATGCCTAAATATGAAGGGGGAGAATATGCCTAAATATGAAGGGGAGAATATGCCTCAATATGAAGGGGAGAATATGCCTTAATATGAAGGGGAGAATATGCCTCAATATGGAGGAGAATATGCCTCAATATGAAGGGGATACACTTAATAAGTTTGTTGCAGACCAAGATTTTTTAAGTACCGGAGAAACTATTAATTTGATCACATACATTTTGGTCATTAAAACCATACAATATGTATATTTTAGTTCTTGGGACACAAACATAGTAACTAATTTACAACAGTGATTTATCAATATTTTTATTTTTTATTTTTTCAAGGGACGGTCCCTTAAGACCAAACACCCTTTTATATCACAGATGAACACAAGAGTTGTCTATTATACAATAGTTACAGCCCTTTGAGTTACAATGTACCACATACAAATACAAGTTTCACAGCACTCATTTAAGTCAAATAGCACAATTTTGTTATCAGATATGTTGCAATAAATTCATACACAATAATGGTCAAACATAAAACTTTCATATTCATTTAAAAATATTATTATTTCTTAGGCTAATTAACCTAAAGCATAAATATAATGCTCTGCCTATTGTTTGTTTGTCTAAAAGGTATAATGAAAATCAACGAGGAATTAGAACATGCCTGCTTTTATTTACCAATGCAACATATGAACCCATGCTTGGTAAACACTGGCCTACAGAAGAACGTACTGGTCATTCCTGATTCAGGTCACTTAGATTCTGTCAAAATTCAATATTTACTAAGACCTTAATAAATAAGCATTAACTGAAAAGCAATTAAACTCCAAAAACTCTACAATAACATGTCTTAACAAATAGCACACCATAAAATATTACAGCATTGACCGAGTGTTATACAAGCCTGGAATATAGTGTTATTAAATAGTGAGTGATAATTGATAGTAACATTTTCTCACTTCACTGCGTTGTTGCTATAAAAATTAACAGCGTACATTTTCCAGCTCTATATAAGGCCATGTTTAGTTTTAACATACAAAGTGAAATAAATTATAAAACCAGAACATAAGAATTGATCTGTATGTAGTACATGTAACAAGAAAGGCATTTCAACAATTCACTTAATCACTTCAGTGTTCTGTTGACAATGTGAACACAATATGTGGTACATACAAACAAGTCACTAAATTAAATAACACTAGACCTGAAACATCTAGGTACAAAACAAAAGTGAAGACAAACGACTGAGCACAAACACATCTTCAGAATCACAAATAAATTAAATGAATGCATCTAGTTTCTTATCAATAGCTAAAAACAATCACCAAGTTTCATAGCAATAGATAAAATATCTGTTCTACCTTACTACACAATTTACGACAGCTTTAGTTTCATTTTTTAAATTCAGAAATGAAATTTAAAGATAATCTATAATGTTAATATTGCTACTTTTTGTCTGGTTACTCTATGCTTTTAAAACAGTCACGACACACTATTACAACCAATAAATATTCGGGAACATGTAAAATATTCAACAGTAGTTTGTATTTGCTTTTAATGTTTAAATAACTTGAAAAAAATCCTTATTCATAGATAAAGAGCACACACACTAATTAAAGAGCTAGTCAAAATAGCCTACAAAGATCTCTTGACGTCCCATGTCCTCCACAATAAGCAAGACAATCTTCAGTTAATTGGCAAATCGGCTTCACAGAACAAATGGCATTATAAAGAGGTAGTTTCTTGTTGATGGTGATGGAATAAGAAAGTATGAACAACATTCCAAGTATGCTTGTTTTGAGAACACGGCCAACATGTTGGCAAATGTGTTTAGTTTCTTGTTGATGGTGATGGAATAAGAAAGTATGAACAACATTCCAAGTGTGCTTGTTTTGAGAACACGGCCAAATTGCACATGGACACAACATGTTGGGAAATGTGTTTAACTGTTTGAATTTACATTGTGTATACAGATGTTCTGACATCCAGAACAATCAGTTTTATTTACTCAGTTGCATTATTATGGAGCACTTTATTGGATTGGAAATGCTAAATGCTGTTCAAAACAGACAGGTGCTAGCTAACAATACTGGGACAAATACAGCCGTGGATCAATTATCATGCTGTTTTAGTTTATATTTAACACATACTAGTTTTACTATCATTAATATTTGAATATTCAAATACAATTATCATATTAAAAAACACAATTTTGCAGGTTGCAAGGACCTCTACATGAAAATTGTAAAAAGATTATGTGCATAATTATAAAATACACACTTTAAATGATTGTTAGTGTCCAATATAAGCAAGAACATGCGATCTTGCAAATTTTCTTTAATTTTAATAGAAGGCAATTAGAAAGTTGTTATTAGGCAAAAATACTAACTTACAGATATTAGTCAAACTGAAAGTGAAATGACAATTTAACTATCATGATAACATCGACACATTATTAAAGTATAAAAATGATGAAAGACTTTGGTTGTATTGGTTTTTTATAATTATAAAAAAACACAATACATTTAATCATATACTCATACATACTTCGTATCTACTTATTAAGCAACATGATCTAGTATGACAGTTGAATAAATTTTGATTAAGAGTAACTACAAAAACAACAGACATTGTACAATTTATACAAATTGCCTTTTTTTATTATATAATTTTTAAAAAATAATGAAAAAATCTTCACAAGAGTCAACAGTTAATAGTCACAAATCAGGATTCTATGTAGTGAGTCTAACTTAACAAGAGCACCGCATAACGGTTGCCACCCTCGGCTGCAGGTTCAGTTTTGAATAAATGAATGCTTGTCAGATTTTTTATATATTTTTTTAGAAGTCACAGTTACCTTGACCTTTGACCTAGTGGGTGTGGCATGTAGAAATCATCAGGTTGCAGCTGCATATGAAGTTTCAAAGTTGAAGGTTGAAGCACTTTGATTTTAGAGCAAATGTTCAAGACCTTAACAAAATGTTCAGGTTTTAGCACGACCCCGACGGCGGTTGACGAGCTGGCAATGACAATACCTCAGGTTTTCTCCGAAAACAGCCGAGCTAAAAATTAATACTCCTCTAGGAAAGCCTGTGAATTTTTACATTTGCCAAACTTCAAAAAGCGCTTGCTAAGGAATTTCAGTTATAATACAAATGACAGTAATTATCCTTTTGGTGGATAATACTTAAATAAATTATGTTAAATAGCCTGGAAAGTGTTTTTTAATAGCATATCCATATGTTTAAAAACAATTCCTTTCCACTCTAAATTCAATTTGAAAAATACAAATTTTAAATACTGGTAATTTGTTTTTACCATTAATATGCTTAACTTAAAGAAATAATTTGAGAATGAGAGATCTGGTTGAAACTTTATATAGTTTTTTATCTCACAAACTCCTAGCTCAATCTAATACATATTTCTCAGGAACACACTGTTTGACAGCCTGTTTGAACGTAACCTCTTAAAGTTACTAAAACATGGACGGTTGAGAAAAACAAAACACTCTGCTTTATTCTCCTAAAAATTCTGTACAAGTAAACAATACTGCCACAATCCCAATCCTGTACACTGGTATTTGAATAGACATGTGACTGATTCAAGTCCATCGCTCCATTCCTTCAGGTCACGTCCATGGGAAGTACTGTTTCTATCGTGTGGTTGTTTAAATCTTTGGAATCTACATGGTTTTGTCTGGAAGAGGAAAATAAGAGTCGCATTCTGAGAAAACTGTGTTTAATGCATGTGCGTAAAGTGTCGTCCCAGATCAGGGACGACACTTTCCGCTTTTATGGTATTTTTCGTTTAAAGGAAGTCTTTTCTTCATGAAAATCCAGTTAAGGCGGAAAGTGTCATCCATTAGCCTGTGTGGACTGCACAGGCTAATCTGGGACGTCGCTTTAAGCACATGCATTTAACCCAGTTTTCTCAGAACACGTCTCAATTATAAAGCTTTTACAATCTGATGAACAATACTTGATTGACCCAAGTCGGAAGTAATCTAATCTCTTGGCGTACAAACAATTTTTTGCCTATTATATGCACTTGAATCAAATTCATATCATTACATCAAAATAAAAGATACGTGGTCACCCTAGTTTAAATGTCAATACATAACTCCATGGATTAAGAGTATATATACAGGTGTGTGGTTGAGGACAAGTCAAATGGATGGACAATTCTGTGAACTGTTTTCGGATGAGATTTGTATAACAGGGTGACAAATCTCTTTAAACAAACATACACATTAACACCAAGTTTTAGGAACATCGGGCAATACACTTGACTTCTAGTATGCTGACAACAAAAATGCGGGCAAAGAAAAATGTTGACCACAAAGAGCTTATTACTATATCAAGCATGTTATTCTCAGAAAAGCTCAAAAAAATATCAACTGTTCACTGAACGATTTTAGCTGTGTGAATCAACAGAATGATTTAATTCAAGTAAGGGATAGGAGATCTGATAAACAGACACTAAACCGTCTTGGGGTATATAACAACAAACAATGTCTCTTACTTGATTGCTGTCTGAAGGACTGTATTCTGGGAGGCAGCAAAGCGATAGAGGTTTGCAGCTGTAAGGCTGTTCTTGCCCGCCAGATTATTAATGGACGTCAACACAGTGCTAACAGCTGATGCGTTTGACAGTGCCGACACAGGGGATGAACCTGCAGCCATGGAGACGGGACTAGAGTTCAGGAGTGGCTGAAGGGCGTATGAAGAGATGGGAGTGACAAGAGACGAGGGAGCGTGATGGTGGTGATTGTTGTTGTTCAGCGGAAGATTTAGCTGCAGGATATCTGCTGCCGGTGACGTAGAAAGACCCTGGTCTGAAAATTCACGATTAGCAACGGTTGAAAATCAAAATTGTATCAGCTACCTTTAAATCACTTATATTATTTTATTAAATTTAAAGGGACCAAAGTTAAAATAATAAGGTACTGGAATTACATGAATGTTCCCAAGTAGATTTCAGCATTATAAATACTTAATACATGCGTTTCCAAATGAATTCTAGTAGTCTAAGTCTATATCCTGACCACTTCCAACAACCTTTCATTTGCGCTACTGACATGTATAATTTGTGTTGTTTTTTTTTTGTGTTCAAAAGCTTGCATTGATTGTAACTGGACAGAACTAGAGACAAATTGCAGAATGCAGCAACCTGCTCTTTTTTGCTTCCCCCTTTTGCTCATTTGTAATGGTCAACACATAGAAAAGAAAATCTTTGAAAATTGAAGTCATTTTGAAAATATTCTGTACCCAAAGAAGATGGCTTACAGACATTAATTACAAAAGCCTCAGAAATTACTTGAGTTACATAATGCATTATTAAATGTCTGCAAACTTTCTGACTTTCCACTCAACCCCATTTTAGTAAGACCCTCCCAGTACATGGCATGATCCTGAATCTTTCCCTAGTCATACCATGCAATGTAATCAATGTCTACTAACTCCATGAGTGATCATCAGACTGTTTAAAGATTTTTAAACTCAATATCTTCTGTATAACTTTTGACCTCCTAGAACGAACGTTAGCTTAAAGTTGTATTTAAGATGTTTTTAATAAGAAAATCTTTGGTCTGCACAAATATCACACACAAGATATCTCAGGATTTATTGACTTAATGAATTTTCATCCAGTCCTTATACCAAAAACAAAGATATCCTGCCAACATCTATGGTAAAACTGTAAGGATCCAAATGAAAGAGTACCAAACAGCCAAAGTGTAATCAGGTAACAAAAAATATTTATTGTAACAAAACCACCTTACAACATTAAGTCAACAAATGAAAGATGTTCATTTTCAAAGTGAGAACATAAAAGACCACCTTTATGTTGCTTTTAACAAAATAAGATTCTGGCTGGAGTTTGGCTCAAAACTGAAAGAATCCCAACCAAGACAAAATAGTTCAATGGTTCCCTTCTCAAACAATATAGAAAATATACAAAGAATCTCTATGTGAATTTCTTCATACACAGAAATACACATACTATCTGTAATTGTAGTTATTGGTCCATTCAGAAGGTTGACAGAAGTAGTTGCTATTGAGCTAGCACCATTGATTGCTGCTGTTGACGTAGCACTATGCTGCTGTTGCACTTGAGCGGTGTTTATGACTGCTGATACAGCAAACTTTGCACTGGCAGTGTCCAGAGTGAAACGAGAGGTGGGTTGGGATGAGAAGGAATGTTCTAAGCCATTCAATGAGGAATCGAGATCACACGTTTGGTGTCTGAGCAACTGCTCCTGCTGTTCACGTTGCATCTGAAGCAGTTGCTCCTGATGGGATGTGAAATAGTCCATACTAAAGTCATTGTCTTGAGATGAGAATGAATTAGAACCGATATGGTAACCACTTTCCATGTCTGGTGGAGGTGAATGCGGCCGGAAATGAGATCTGAAATTGATATGCAACCATCTGAAAGAGCACTTTTTTAAAACAGGTATGCCATTTTAAGTCCAGAACAATAATTACAAAAATAATTTCGGCAAGTGCTAGATTGCAAATGTCTATTTCAGTGATACTCAAACTTGATAGTTAACAGATGATCAAACTTTTAATATATTTTTTTTTAAATAATTTAAAGTAGCACTGTGACAATTAATTGAATGTAAGGAGCTGAAAAGGAAAGGCTTAATACAAGTATGTAACATGTGAACAAAACTATGACCTACATATGAAAGTAGCATACTTTAGACTCACATTAGGGGACTTCACAATTTTGACGATGGCGATACTGACAAACTATTGAATATGATAACATGCAAATATGCATTGTACAATGCAGAGCCAGTAACTGTTACAAGCGTTCTAGTCTTTGATTATGCAATGGCTAAACATTGTTAACAATGGTACCATTTCAGCATACTTACATTTTTGAGTTTTTAATGTATGTTACATAGTCTCCAATAACTCCTGAATATGAGCCTGACCCTGAGAGATCTGCCTGCTGTAAACCATCGTCCCACGGGGAATACCCGCGATCTAACAATATTCTGTAATGGAAAATATTGAAACATCGACTTGAAATAAATATACAAATACACCTTTTTTTACTTCTATTTTGCAGGTTAAATGCTTCAGATGTCCACTATAATCAACTGCTCAGATGCTTTAGTCATAGAAATCTGCTCAACAGATGATACATTAGCAGACATATTGAAGAACAGATTGCTTAAGTTTTTCTTTAAACAGATTCTGCCCCATTCACAGGACTGATCTTTCCTAAAATTGTTGAAACCTTATGCATTAAAATCACCATCAGTACATGTATAAATATTCAAGAAATTTTAATATGTAATAAAATTAACATAAGGCCCTCAGCTCTCATAATCACGGTCATAGATCGCGCTGCAGTTCTTATTTTGTACCAAGTACAGTCAGAAATAAGATGGGTTGGGTAAGGACACAAGAGGGTTTTAGTACAGACAGAAATTAGTATGGAAAAATGAAAAGAAAAAGATTAAAAGATTTAAAGCTAAAGACTTAGTACAAAAACAAGACTGCCCCAATCTCATATTTCTGTTCACATCATTGGGCCAAGTTCCGACAAATACGTGTCATTATCAGGCAAACGTAATAATAAATTTAATGAACATCTGCAATAAGTCTCAGGGCTTGCGCTAGGGGGCGCCAAACGTCGCCTAAAATTTAAGAAATTGTAGATAACAAGAGCTGTCTCAATCGGAAGACATATGCCCCCAAAACACACTTTTACAAAACCTAAACGCAGATTTCAAAACCTAAACGCGGACCCTAAGTTCAAGTTCAAGGCAAAGGGGTCAAAATTTGTGTGCGTATGGAAAGGCCTTGTCCATTTACACATGTATACCAAAAATGAAGGTTACATCGGAAGCGACATAGAAGTAATGAGCATTTTTTGAAACCTACACGTAAAAGTGCGACGGACGGACAATGCGACAGCTATATGCCACCCTACCGGGTGCATAAAAAAGTTCAGTTTTGATATAGGACAAAAACAATCCAACATGCACAACTTCGTAACATAAGGAAAAAAACTCAATTTTTCTATGATTCAAGGGCTGTAACTCAGGAGTGTCCTAGTCAATTTGGCTGATTATCTAACTTGACCTAGATCTTATGACCTTACACATTTTCATAAAGTGTGGCGGAGATCCTATATAATTTGCTCGAGTTATTGAGCGGAAACGAGAAAAAACGCAATTTTTCGATGATTCAAGTGCCGTAACTCAGGAGTGTCGGGGTCGATTTGGCAGATTATCGATCTTGACCTAGATGCTATTGCCTTACACATTTTCGTGGCTAAGATCCTATGACAATTGCTTGAGTTATTGAACAGAAAGGAGAAAAAACACAATTTTTCGATGATTCAAGGGCCGTAACTCAGGAGTGTCTGGGTCTCTATGGCAGATTATCAAACATGACCTAGATGTTATTGCCTTACACATTTTCATGAAGTTTGGTGAAGATCTGATGACAATTGCTTGAATTATTGAGCTGAAACTAATCCGAACGGACTAACTGACTGACTAACTAACGGACGGTGCGATTTTAATATGCCCCCAGAACCAGGTAATTTGAGGTAAACCCCGCCCCGATTCTCCCAACCTCCAAACTTATCTAATAGACGATCGATATTGGTCAAGTCAGCATTCAAGTCACATGGTAGCTGGCTTTTCAACATTGAGTTCACTCACACATAATATTGGGTCATTCATGCGCAGACACCGTATACTTGGAAAAACACAGTTGATATTGTCGTCTGCCAACACTATAGCGGCCGATGACAAACGTCGTATTTAAAGATAAACAAATAAAAAGGAGCCTAACAATAAAAAAAATATTTCTAAGTTGATCACTTAACATTTCTACCGACTATCGATCTGAATTAACAAAAGGATGATAATTAAATAATTTGATCTATGTCGATGATGTTACACCTTTCTGCTGATTATCGTTTGAAATTAAAAGGTGATAATTAAGTTGTTTTTAACCCACAAACTATGCTATTGTAAAGCAATATGTCAATTAAATTGTATATTAATTGCGCATTTGCTAGGTTTCCGATCTTCATTTTTTTGCTGTCAAACGATATGCACAATTTGTTTTATGTGCGTAACGCGTACAATTTTTCGGACTGTCGTTTTCGGATACATTATTTTTCGTTGATTATAATTTAATTTCAAAGTTCTTTAAAGAAGAAATAGATTGAAGAATACAGATGGGGTGATGCGGACGGTGTGGTTTATCATATTTCGAATTGTATTCACATGAAATTGCAATCGTAAAGACTATAAAAAATAACAAATAATTATTAAGAATGCATATGCTAAATGACATAATTATTTCAAACGTAAATATTTATCTGGTGTGACAGTTTTATTAAGCTTATGTTCTCATAAACATATTATCTTTGAAATACTTCAGTCTGTATAATATGATATTTACATCAAAATGGATTGAATAAAGAGCTAGTAAAATATTAGTTATTTATCTGCCGTGTCTATCATTTCTTGGTTAATTAGAACTGCTGAAAAAATTAAGACACACAAAAGAAATATAATTATGTGTGCTACAGTGGTATACTTTAATAATGTGATACACATATATGTGTGTTGTAATGCCCTACATGCAAACCCTTGTGTCCGAGTCTCTTCACTTCTCCCTAGTCTCCTCACTTCTCCCTAAATCAGTGTCCAGGGAGAAGTAACTTCTCCCTTAAATTTGCGCCCAGCGTGCGCCCTGAGTCTTACACAATACCCAATACACATGTCTAACAACTACAACAAATCTGAGCTGCTAAGAATAATAAGAGTCGCTTTCTGAGGACTTAATACATGTGCTTAGTGTTGTCCAAATTAGCCAGTGCATTACGCAAAGGTTATTCAGGCACACTTTGTCTTTTATTGCACTTTTCTTTAAAAAAAAAAGTCCCTTCATAACAAATTTCCATTTAAAGCTGAAAGTGTAGTCCCAGATAAGCCTGTTCAGACGTCACAGGCTAATCTGGGATGACACAACGCACAGTGTTTTTTTTACGGAACAAGGCTCAAATTCTAACAACAAAAGCCTATTTGTCAATTAAGGGATGAAAGCTATACCTTCCACCTCTACCGACTCTTCTGCGTGCAAAGCCGATACATGTTTGAGGCTGGGACAGTGATGTCAGGGAGTAACGGAACCGCTTGTCGCCTATACCACCATCCTCTGGACTGCACCACGGCCAATTACCGAGGCGATCTAGGATAGGCTGTAAGATATAACACAAATATGCAAAAGCATATTTATATTATTGGAACTTTTCAGTAAGATATTAAAAGCCATACACCATGTTTTTTTTAAGGGTAATTATACCTTAAGCTGGCCTGCCTGACAAAAAGCTGTTATGGTTTATATTATCTGTGCAAACTTAACAAGACATGCTGCAGTTTTAAAGAAACCATGCTTCCAGAAAAATTCAATGCATTTTGATTTTTTTTTGTAATTATCTGATACTTGACCACACAAATAAGCCACTCAATGTAGTAAGATGTTCCATACAACAAGTAAATCAGTGTTAAATATCCAGTAGCTTAACAGCCAGGGGGCAGTCGAATGGAATTCAATCTAGAAGACATACTGATGTAAATAGTCATCTTGTTAAAATTGCAAACGTTTTTTTAGTTTCAAAACCTACCGCATAGTAGCTACAGTTCTTCTTTCTCTTGAAGGCATAGATACCATCCGGATCGTTTTCATCTTCTTGGTCAGAGGGAGACATCTGATAAAAACAAATGACCATAACTTGAAGAGGGATGCCAACAACATGATCATACATGCAATGTAATGAACTGCAATCATTCTAATGAATATCAACCTTTTTAATCTTGTGCAAGAATTGTCAATATCACATCATAATGTTCAAGTCTACATTCTTACTGCTTGCATGCAGCCCATCCCACATAATTCAGTCTCACATAAGTATTTCCACAACGTGAACATTTTATCCTTTTACAATCAATTGCACAATTGAATGACTTAAAACAATTAAAGACATGTATAACCAGACCTGAAGATATTTACATGCATACTTGTGAAAACTTAACATAATTAGTAATTTACATCATGAAACAAGATGTGTTTGTGAAACACAATGTCCCCCTATATGATGTTTGACATTGTAGGATGACCTTGACCTTGTGAAGGATGACCTTGACCTTGACCTTTCACCACTCAAAATGTGCAGCTCCATGAGATACACATGCATGCCAAATATCAAGTTGCTATCTTCAATATTGCAAAAGTATTCATAAAATAAGCGATTTGGGCCACATATATTTGACCTCTGACCTTGAAGGATGACCTTGACCTTTCACCACTCAAAATGAGCAGCTCCATGAGATGCACATGCATGCCAAATATCAAGTTGCTATCTTCAATATTGCAAAAGTATTCATAAAATGAGCGATTTTGGTCACATATAATTGACCTCTGACCTTGAAGGATGACCTTGACCTTGACCTTTCACCACTCAAAATGTGCAGCTCCATGAGATACACATGCATGCCAAATATCAAGTTGCTATCTTAAATATTGCAAAAGTATTCATAAAATGAGCGATTTTGGCCACATATATTTGACCTCTGACCTTGAAGGATGACCTTGACCTTTCACCACTCAAAATGTGCAGATTCATGAGATACACATGCATGCCAAATATGAAGTTGCTATCTTCAATATAGCAAAAGTAATTGCAAAATGTTAAAGTTGGCGCAAACAGACAGACAGACCAACAGACAGACAGGGCAAAAACAATATGTCCCCCACTACTATAGTGGGGGACATAAAAATAAGTGTGGCAAAATTTAAACACATGTAGTATGTAATACCCTGCCTAATGTTGTCTACATACAGCTGAGACCCAACAGCAAGATCTGTCAAAGAGTTGCAAAAAGAGTGTACAAACCGGTGAGAAAGGTTCATCCTCGGAGCTAAAGAGATCAGATTGCAGCATTCCCATATCGGTATTGGCGTACAGTGGTTGAGCATTGGAATTCATGTTAGATGGTTGAGATACAGATGTTTTGTGCTTCCTCTTGCGATATTCACGCTTCTTCTGTTTGACTGCAACCTCCTCCTAGAAGGGATAATGATATTACAGTGTGAATGTTCCACGAAGGTGTATTTGGATGCAATATTCAATAGTTCATTAAGACTTTACAAATTGACCTCAAAGAAAAGTATTTGCTTTTTAAATGCATTTTATAACCACACTTTAAATTTGATAATCTTTCATGTACGAAAATATACACCATTCCAACAATTCGAAGTTTAAGAGAACAGGTTTTATTATGACCAGTTGTAACAACAAACGTTTTATATAACTATTTAATAAAACTTCCAATACATATTAAATCAAGGGATGTTATTTTTTTAAATACCAAGAGCAGTCCATAATTTCTTCACAATGGACTGACATATAAAAGTGAAAAAACAGCATTCATTTGAGCAGCTTAACTTACCCCAGTATCCCAGTATTTCCAAGTATATGGTGAGACAAAGGGGAGTAACTTACCCCAGTATTCCAGTCTTTCCAAGTATATGGTGAAACAAAGGGAGGTAATTTGTGCCTTATAGACTCTGCCTCTGTCAACATAGTGCCATCGTAGTCTTCCAACTGGTATCTGCAAACAAAGGATTTGGATTAAAGACATTGCTAGCATGGCCATTGAAGTGTTTGCATGATTTCCAGATATGTCTGTAAATAAGCTTTTTACATAAATGAAAAACATAATAAGCAAAAAAGCTTCATACATATTGTATTAATGAAAATAGTGTACTTTATTGCAAAGACCATTATTAACATGCTGTAAATAACTTGCGCATAGTAAAAGGAATTTCTTTCCTAATGAGGTCTCATTAATTATTCCGAACAATTATTTTAGTATACTTTCTCAGACAAACAATTAAATACATGTTGTTGCTAATGAATATCTGTCAAAATTACAACAAAGTCAACAACTTTGTATAAATTGTAATAAAACAACTCTTTGCATTTCACCTTTTTTCTGCTATTTCAATTGCTAACTGCAGCATTTCCTTCTTCATCTTTTCTCTTCGTTTCACGAATTCCAAAAGCGTTCTGCAATCATTAACAGGGTCCTTAATTTGATTCAATACATATGCTATAACTTGATTTCCTTTAAAATTGTCAAAAACATTTTATACATGGATATCAGAAAATGTAGTCAGTTGTAACTGGTTAGACAGTTGTACATTAATCAATCATCAATACAATATACACAATATTTAAATCTTAATATAAAAAAAGACAAATAAGACAAAGAATGTACAAACAAGATATGTGTTTGTGAATTGCTATGCCCCCTACTTCACTTTAAAGCCTCATAGTAGCAATATGACATCAGTGTTATTTTAGAGAAAATTGTTTAATCCAAGGTCCTATACTATGGTAAAAACAAGAGGGCCATGATGGCCCTGTATCGCTCCACTGGTGAAAAAAGGCTGAAACAAATATTCTCTGCATGTGCAAATACTTAAATATAGGCCCTATTTAAGCACATGTACACTTTTGTGACCCCCTGGGCTTGATCAAATTTAACCCCAGGGGCATAATTTGAGCAAACTTTGTAGAGGACTACTATATCTTACTACATGTACATACAAAATATGGTAGCCCTAGGTCCTAGATTTAAGTACAAAAATATTTTTAAAATTTACAAAATAAGCAAGATATAAGCTTATATAATGTTCAATTTTGTGATTTTTTTAAAGATTTCACAAAATAGGCGCTTTATAAGTGTTAATCCAATTTTGTGACCCCCCCCAGGGCAGGGTCAAAGTTGACCCCAGAGGCATTATTTGAACAAATTTGGCGGAGGTTTATTAGATGTCACTACATACCAAATTTGGTAGCCCTAGGCCCAATGGTTATGGACAAAAAGATTTTTAAAGTTTTTACAAAATAGGCCTTATATAAGCAAATTTTCATTTTTGTGACCCCCGGGGCAGGGTCAAATTTGACCCCAGGGGCATAATTTGAACAAATTTGAATGAGGTTAACCCCAGGAACATTCCTGAGTTATTTCATCAGAATTGGACCAGTAGTTTAAATGAAGATGTTTTAAGGAAAAGTTAACGCACGCACGACGGACACAGGACCATGACATAAGCCCCGCTGGCCTCTGGCCAGTGAAGCTTATAAATGGATAGGAACAAAACTCTTAACACAATCACCAAGACAGGCAGGTAGACTCAGACACACAAAAATAAGGTCAGCATCTGCAAACGTTTAAGGAAAAAAACTTGTTTTTTACTGACAAGAGGAGACAGACGGACAGTGCAACTGTAATATGCCACCCTGCCAAAGCATAAATGATCTCGTTTTTGGGCACTAGTGACAAACACTGTGGTCATTTGTATGACGTTAAGTGATATTGAGTTTTCAATGCCAATAAATGCGACAGTAAAAGAACAATTAGCAATTTTGAAAGGTTGAGCAAATATAAACCACACACTGTGTGGCCTCCTAAAAGAGTTATTTAACCATCTGACAATGACAAGACATTTTTGTTAACTTCCTCAATGCGCATGTGAAAAAAACACACTAGTATTCCCATAGACAAAACCAAAACATTTTGTACTGGAGTATTTGGATAAATTTGACACAACAATTTTTTTTTAGTGTCCCAAAAAGGAGATGAAATAATCTTAATCTCTAATTAAATCAGGCCATCCTTAAAAATTCTTTTGTTTGGAATAACCCGACCGACCCACTAAAATCGGCCCAACTGAATTTTTGTGGTGACTTTCCAAAAAAAAATTTTTTTTGCTTGCCGAAAATTCTTTCGGCTAATTTTTTCTTTCCACTTTTGATCCTTTTTGGTTATTTGTGTCATTTAATTTAATGCTCTTTCAAGGATATCTAGAATAGCAATGAACAAAACGCATACCAGTATTTATTTGAGTCGCCTATTTATTTGACATATGCATATGCGATTAATTAGACTTTGAATACAATTAAACCGCTCCTGTTTTTCTTGTATCCCTCTAATTAAAATATGCCCCCCTGAACCCCCTACAAGGGGTTCCACCACTAGACACCGCCAGGGCTTGCAGCCCCTGGACCCTGGCTGTTTTTCAGGATTGGGACTACAAGTCCATTACAACCCCTGTTTAAACCCCCCCCCCCCCCCCCCCCCGAAGCAAAATAATTTTGAGCCTTTGAGGATTTAAAAAGTGCATCCTTGTTATGTCAAATTGTGTTTTATTGTTAAGGTAAATGTATTGACTGACAGACTAAAACTTGACTCTGCTTTGGACACATTCAATCATTAGAAGCCTTTTTTCCATGTTGTCACTTACAGGGCTCAACATTAACCTATAAACCAGTACTTAGAAAATCTACTTGCCCTCAACGTAAAGCCACTTGCCCAACCATAAAATATCACATTAACTGTAAACCTCTTTTTTTATAAAGATCAAAATGATACACCACAAAACCTTTTTTTATTTTTTCTAATTTAACAAAATGATAACAGCAATTATAGTCTAATTTAAGTCTAAATGTAGATTTGTGCCAATGTTTGACTTACAGTTACTTCTAAAGCCGAAGCTAAATCAACTAGACATTTCTCGTCTGCTAACAGTACTGTAAACAACACCTGAACCGTAACAAAAATGTGATTTGACGTAAAGCAAAAGATTGTTGAAAATGTATGTCGCAAAATATGAAATATATATATATAAGGAAGCTAGATCTATAGAGTAGTTTTCTGCGTGACTGAAAACACCAATGATGTCATTTGTAACTAAGAGTAAAGAAAAAGATAAACACAATTGCATTTGAAAGCCGATGTTTGGAATCCCAAGCCATTTACGGCCTTTCTAAAAATAGGTTTGGAAATCCATGCGCACCATGCGTAGTTAGTTTTGACTTCCGCAAACAACAAACCCCGAGGTAAATTCCTGCATTAGGCAAATCGTCCGTGATTATTTGTACTATTTCACCACATATACACACGATTTTTGGTTGTTCTTTTTTTAACTTAATTAAGCAGAATGCATTTAAACAAAAGAAGCTTCGGAAATAACTGGCCAATCCATTTATTGCTTTAAGACATACGGTATCATACAAATAGTAACGCATGCAAACGATTGCAGTCGGACTTTTACGTTTCTGCCGAATCCGACACGGTCCGGATTAATCGCAAAGTACCCAGATTTCGCGGTTCTTCACCAAAATACTGTACAGAGACTTTTTTTTGTACCCAAACCCCCTCACCCCCCTGAAAAAAACTCCTCGGATTTACGCCGATCTCAAAACTGGTAAGGGAGCCTCCAAATCCGGATTTCCGGAATTTTACAACCCCTGATTAAAGGATGAAAATTAAATAATAAGTTAAATGTCGAAGATATTGCACCTTTCTGTTCTTGATTGAAATTAAAGTGTTATAATTACTTTGTTGTTTTTTTACTCACAACTATGCTATTGTAAAGTAATATGTCAACCAAATAGTATATTAATACCGTATTTGCTAGGTTACTTGTTGTCATTTCTGTAGTCAAACGATATGCACATTTTATTTCATGTGCAAAATGCGTACAATTTTTCGGACTGACGTTTTCAGATTAAGTATTTTTCGTCAATTATATTATATTTTCAAACAGGCCTCGACACTAACGGTGGTCCGGGGACCCGAGGCCCCCAGATTTTGGCGAGGACCACCAGTTCTTTCAAGCTGGGTGGTCCTCTGGGAACCCTAAATTTATAGAACCACTTTGTCTAGATTAACCATTTGATTTTTTTAAAGTGCCTCCAATTTTTAAAGACCGGCGTATAAAAAAAATCAGGAAAATCTTATCCGAAAATGTACTGCGAATCGAAAGCACGCGACTGAGCATGAGCGGCCAGCGTCTGTCAGTTGTAAATATTGATTTTCGACAATGTAAGCGACCTACAGTGCAGAGAGTATATTGAAATCACTGAAGCGTGTAAGTGTTACAAACGGTGTTTTTACTGCTATTGTCAAGTTTTATGGGAGTTATATCGGATTATTAATGGCTCCTTTATGATATTGAGCCCCCAAAAAAGTAACACTGGGACAAACTGTCACGACGATCAGTTATCATAATAAGTATTAGAGCCGCTATTTCTTTAATCAAAACCATAGGCGATCGGGCTGGCAAGAGCATTTAATTTCTCCACAAAAACACATGCCGGTATACACTTTTTTCTACAGGTATTTGTGAGCATTTCTGTTAAATAGTTCCATTATTATAATGACCTTGGAAGGATATAAATTGATTAAGATACCAACAATTTCTGAAATAAAAAGTACATCGTTCACTTGGTGTACTATATTTCGGATATGTTAAAATTCGGACATTTAAAGATAGTGACATGCATGTGTTTGTTTGTTGTTGATAGTTTGTAAAAAAATATGCTTTATGTTATTTCAGGCAACTAGAATAGATGGTGGTAATTATCTGGGCCTTTCTGTCAGGAAATAGGCGTGAACAATTATAATTTAATTGATCCTGGAAATCATCCACCACTAACAGAAAACGTTTTAACAACAGAAGCTGTTGTATGACATGTCCAAATGACCATATATAACTGTTAAACAAATTAAGTGAGATGATTTACTTTCTGATGTTTTATATTTCTTTTTCCCTTTCAAATGATGTAAATTGGTGTGATTCTATGTTTAAATAATTTTGAAACATTTAGGCAGCATACTGTTTAATACATTGAAGTTAACATTGTTATATTATTTTGGTTATCAGTGTTGTTTATCAAGTTATATACAAATAAAGCTTATTAAGATTATGAAGGTATGACTTATGAAGGTACTTATTGTTTTTTATATGTAATAATATACATTTTAAAGTGATAATATAGGCAATGACATTAATGTAATAAGGTTTCTTTAAATGATTGTTCTTATTAATAAGGTACGAAGAATCGACAGTTTTCACGGCGCGAAAAAGTTGCAACAAGTTTTGTTGAGCCAGTGAAACCCCTGAATGCGCGTAATTACCTTTTATTTCTTAAAAGTTTATAATAAGAACTTCCGAAACACTAAGTTCTGGTGGCGAAGGGCAATGCTGAAGATGATAATGAAAAGGATGATGATGCTGATGATATTGATGAAATACATGCTATCAAAAGTTTACGAGACAAGGTTATGAGCTTTTAATGGGTCTGCTTTAAATGGCAACAGAATTAAAATATAGGAAATAAAAATGTGTACTAGTATGCTTCTTGTACTTATTTGCCCTTACGCCGAGAGTAGCTATGTGTTGAAACAAGAGGACTCCCTAGTTTGGGTGAGGGCCACCAAAAGTTGAAAGTAGGGTTCCCTCCGGGTACCCTGTCAAAAAAGTTAGTGTCGAGGCCCGTCAAACTTCTTTATAGAAAAAATAGACATACGAATACCGGTGCGGTGATAAGGACGGTGCAGAAAAATCTTTACCAGAGGCAGAAGACTTAAAGCTTTATTTGATAATTACCTTTCAATTTGGTATATGTCGGAGTTCAATGTCAGAAAAAAAAATTACAAAATAAAAATAAAATCCCTACCTACCTACCCAGGGGTGGTGAAATCAAATGTCCGAGTTGCCCGAGTCGTACATTCGCTTGTCTGGGCAACTGAATTTTTTAAATTAAGTATTCCGTGGACAACCAGTCGGGTCGAGGGATTCAAAGAATACATTGTATTAAAGTCGAAATTAAGTTTTACAAAACCGGATGTTGACACGCAATTACATTGTCAGTGATATTTGCGGAACAATCAAGCTAAAATACGGGCACTCTCCGGCGCAGTGATCTCCCTTATTCTATAAAAGACCGGTAGCATGCTGCATTTTCAATATTCGGCCCAACTGTTAGACAGTGTACAGACTGGTTTGTTCATTCTTTCCATATCTAAATATTGAATGTTTGTCTTAAATTGTAAAGTGCATTAATACCAAATGTTTGCTAAATTTTAGCATCAGTTTTTTCTTATGTTTTTCTTCATACAAATTCGAGAATAGCTAGATAGTTACGTTGCATATGGCAATGGCCGTAATTAAAATTCGGAAGTGTTTGTCGGATTACACATTTGATAATGCTCATTTGAGAATAAAACAAAACTTTTACAGTTGTGTGTAATTAATTCAACAAGTCTTGTTTAAACGTTTAAAGTGATGAAAACATGTTTTGACAATATAACGCATGAAATGCACATATTCAACGATGATTACACCGTTGCCATCATTAGTTTTCTAAGTAACTGGCCACAATTTTATCGTGGAGGTGTACACCGTAGGGTCTGATAAGAATGGTAGATATAACAATAAATGCGTTTCTAATTTATATAAAAATTAACGGACAAGTTTAGTTCAGCAACGGACAAGTTAAATTTCC
Organism: Dreissena polymorpha; assembly: GCF_020536995.1. NCBI lineage: Eukaryota > Metazoa > Mollusca > Bivalvia > Myida > Dreissenidae > Dreissena > Dreissena polymorpha. The sequence continues at coordinate 59,998,977 of NC_068369.1, read as the reverse complement.
TAAATGGTTGTCCGTGGACAAGTATAGTTTTTTGAGATTTCGCCACCCCTGCTACCCACCAAAATTTACCTGGGTCGGGTTATGCCAAACAAACATTTTTTTAAGGATGGCCTCATAATTTGAACAAATCCTAGTTCACTTACCACCATACCTGGACAACAATGTTAATGTACATGTTAATGAGGAGATACAGGGCTACAGAGACAGTTGTAATCAAGTGCCAGTTGCTGTTTGGACACTTACACTGCCCTACTGAGATCTCGACGCAGTTTTAACATCTTCTCGTAAGACGTCTCATCGTTTTTACGATTCTGAAAGTATTTATTATTATATCAGATTCAGATGTGTGATATAAAAACAACCTCAGGGGAGGAAAATGCCCTTCCCTATTAACAAGCAGTGATTATTTTTCTTCTTTATAAAGTACTCCTAACAAGCAGTGATTTTTTTCTTCTTTATAAAGTTCTAAAAAACGGCACTTTCCCAATTAGGAAAAAACTACAAATTTCCCAATTGCTGTCAAAACAAATCCCAATTGAATGTTTAACTCTTTACAACTTACATAAGTATTTTTACGCATTTGTTGTCCCTTAGAAAGTTAAATTTAATTTAAGACCTTTTTTTAACTAAATTCAAGTTTTAAAGGCTTCATTTCCAACCCTAAGATACTGATGAGCAGCAAACACCATAAAACCTGAACAGACTGGGAGCTACTCCCAGGCTGTTCTGGTTTTATGCTGGTTGCAAGTCATTTTCACTTTGCTTCTTATGGGAAAGGGTATCTTTATTTTATTTTTTTTATTTTATCTTTTAAATAAAATGCAATATTAAGTCAGTTTCCATATGCAGCTCTATGGCTTAAAAAACTAAGTAAATGTAAAATTGACAACTTAAAAAAACCTTAGTTATCAATTTTTAAGTATTTGGGAGCAAACATATAAAGTTCACCAATTTCCCCAATATGAAGACTCATCGACAACATGAATTTCCCCAATTTAGGGATTTTCGCACACATTTTTTCTATTGGGCTGCTACAGGTACTTCTCCCATATCGGAAAAAAAATCGCTCACAAGGTGCAACTAAAATCTTCATTTGTATATAGATCCAAGTTAATAAATATATATGTAAAATGAATTTGACATTAATATAAAAATCTCACTCCTGTTATTTAGTATGTGAAAAGAGGAACAGTTCAATGGGTGAAATCAATCAAAATCACAAAACAAAATGGTCTTTTTTTTAAGATTTTCTATGCATTTCATGTCAATATACATGTTACTTGAAAATAAATATTGAAATAATAAATAAGAACTACTTTTATGGTCATATTTTCATTATTGTATACCTTTCGTGTCTGCATTTTCTCTGTTCGTCTTCTAAAAGCTACATATGGATTGTTTGTTGTTGATCCATCTCGCTTCTCAGTTCTGACACTCAGAATCAGTGGATGTTGCTTAAATATCATTAGTATATGTATATGTGATTTAAAGCAGGACTTTTCAGCAATTAAAACTAAACATTATATAGCTTCAATATACATAACACAATAAAAAGAAATGGTTTTGCGTAAAAAGAATTCTTCTATACATTAATGTACAGACTGTGGTCCGTTCACATTTCATCACAAACAGCTTAGCCCATCCGTGTTTCAGCAGTACTCAGTGGCGTAGTAAGTTCAAATACTTCAGCTACATACTGCCAACTGCCCTTCTTGAATCAGCAGTAGATGGATAATTGCCATTGAATTATTTACTAATCATTGGCAAAATAAAAGATGAAGCAAACTTACTGTTCGCAGTCGTTTGTTCAGCCAGTAGTCGTAAACGGCAATAATGAGGTCATCATCTTCTTTAAGAAGGAGTTTTGCCTCCCGCAGGGTGACCACTTGTTGACCGCTGCCTTTCTCCAAACGATCCATCATTTCCTCAAACTTGACGGGTGTGATTTCCATTTTCTTCACTTGTTCATTTAGCCACCCTTCATCTTCAGAGTCCATGTCATAATCCGGTATTTCCTGATCCATGCCAAAGGCTGAAATATATACATTGACAACTAAAGTTTCAATAAAGTAAAATACATTGCAGTCTAAGCCTTAACTCTTGTAATCTGTACAGATTACTATATGACATATCATGTAACATACTGAATAGACAATAACTGATCTTCTTAATTATGAAAAAAGTATTTCTTTTTTTTCTACTTTGTGGATAGAAAATAACTTTTACAGTAGGTTGCCCCAACGGCTAACTATCTTAGTACTTTGGTTGCCTGGGAAACAAGAAACTGTCTGAGACGGGTGATGCTCCTCCAGTTTTTTTGTCACAATATTGCATTATATATTCAGATAAAAGAAAACGTCTAGTAGTTGGGGGGACAAGAATCGCACTATATGTAGTTTATAGAAAATTTCAAGGGCCATAACAGTGTGAAAAATCATCCGACCAGAACCGGCTGATAATATGCACATCTCCTCTTGGTAGTGAAGCTTCCCATAAAGTTTGATTGAATTCCGGTCAATAATTGCTGAGAAATAGCCCTGACAAAAATTGTGCACGGACGGACGGACGGACACACACGCGGACAGATGAAGTGGCGACTTTATACTTCCCACAAAATTTTTGGGGGGAGCATAAAAAATACAGGTTGTTTTTTTTCCAGCTGTTTTGGAATATAGCAAATGGCTTTAAAATTGGGAATTTTAGCTGCATTTTCAATAAATTGGTAAAATAAATTGGGATTTAAAACTACATAAAAGAGTTCATGTTCAACATCTTTAATCACAAACACTATAGTACAGGGTTCGCCAAAACCGTCGGTCCGCCGGTCCTGACCGGCAAATTTTTCTAAGGACCGACAAGTGATTTAAGATAATCGGTCAGACTGACCGACACAATCCGATGAAAAATGGTTTCCAAAAGATCACTCAAAGTGTATAATATGCTATTGGATTAATAGAAGGTAAATGCTTTTTGTTCAACTTCTGTCAAAATCCTTTTTTCTTACCTTCATTTTGATGTTTTGATTATTAAAGTTGGATTAAAATTAAATATCACATGCGAGTTCAAAATCAACGGTATTTGTTAAAAACAGGACGAGTGCGTCCGCCATTTTATTTGTTCCATTTAATTTATCCACAACAAAAACCGCATGAAAATTTGTTTCAACAGGTATTTGTGAGCATTTCTGTTAAATAATTTCATTATTATATTTGTTCTGGGAAGGATATATTTTAATTTACACACCAACAGTTTCTGAAATCAAAATTAGATTTTTCACCCGATTTACTATATTTCGGATAGTTTAAAATTCGGACATATGGATATTTATGTTTTGATTTGTTGTTGATAGTTTGTAGCAATATGTTTTGTGTTATTTCAGACAACAAGAATGGATGGTGGTAACTATCATGGGCCTTTCTATCAAGAAATAGGTATGAAAGACATTCATTTAATTGAACCTGGAAATCAACCACCTCAGCTAAGAGAAAATATTTTAACAATAGATGTTTTTTTAGAACTTGTGAAATCGGCTAATAAACAGAAATTGAAGTCATCCAAAGTGGTGTGAATGGGTGTGTTCAATTAAGTCAAACTTGATTGGATGTCACCCTAACTTTTCGAGAACACGGATTTGTAGAGCTGTGCAGGCTAAAAAACAGTTTTACAACAAGAAGTTTTAAAAGAATACCTTTGGTGAATATGTGGTTTATTATTAATATAATAATTGTTTAATTACATCGACTTTGGGCATGTTTTTATTGTATTTATGTGATTAAAACCAATAAACATAAAAAGGTACTCTCTTTTGTTGTGTTTTGCTGTTATAGTTTAGTCAGACAGTGGGACTGACAGAAACTGATTCGGACTTACAAAAATTTCAAGTCTGTCAGTCCGAATGACTGACAGATTTTTCAAGTTTTGGCGAACTCTGATAGTACAACCATGTACCGTAAATCTACGAAGATAAATCGCACTTTTTTACCTGCAGATTTTTTCTTCAAGTACGGGGTGCGTATAATATACGAGTTTAGAGCAGAACAAAATTTTTCCTGTGCAAATTTTCAACTAAACCGCTGTTATTCGCTTCGCGACAGCCATTTTGAACTACACCATTACATCAAAGGGGTGCAACAGGGCTTGCCTTGTCATTTGCCATCTGAGTCATTTGCGAAAATATTGAGAATTTGGCTCAATAAAAATCTTATTTGAGAAAATGCAAAAGTCTAGTAAAATTTCATTGAAAACATCCGCCATTTATATCGGACTGGTTTTCTATATTTGTCTCTTTGTTTTAATGAAAGTGTTCACAATTCGAACAGTAAACTAAACCCGGTCTGTACCCGATTATGAGACATCGCTTGATCTTATTGTTATTGAAGTGCGCATGGTAGCAGGCCAATCAACATTGAGCTAGATTACACATGAAATGACGTTGTCAAATGAAAGGTGAGAACCGATGGAGCTATCGAATAATATTGGGTCATTCATGCGCAGACACTGTATACTTTGAATACACAGTTAATATCGTCGTCTGCCTACAAAATAGCGACTGGACGCTAAGTCGTATAAAGAGATTAGCAAATGGAAAAAACAACAACTGACAATACCTGTAAATAAATATTTCTTAGCACTATTTATCTTTCTACCGCATATTTACCATATCTGAAGTAAAGAGTGGTAATTAAATAATTAGTTAAATGATGTTAATTGAGTCTATTACACCTGTCTGCCGATTGCCAAAACAAATTGAAAGTTGATAAATAATTAATTTGTTTTTTACTCCCAAACTAGCCTTAATGACAGCAGCGTATTTTAATTAAAGAGATCATGAAAAACACTAGCGGCTTAATTGTATTTTAAGTTATATTAAAGTATTGAGTTTGTAACACTTCGCAAAAGTAATTCATGTAGACAACTATAAAAACGGAAGTAACCATTTTGTCTTCTTATTACTTTATTATGATTATAATTTTTATCGTCCTGAATATTGTCAAATTGAATTAAATGTGAGAACAAAAAAACACCGTCTCTGCTCCTTTTACTTTTGAAATTATAATTGCTTGCAGGGCCCTCAATCTATTAAATCTGCCGCTGAAATTGGCGGCAGTCCCCCACCTGAAAAGTATGCTTTTTTCCCCATTTGGGGAGAATTTGGGGGGAAAAATTCCCCCTAAAAAAAAACAAGTTTTTGTTTTCAATAGAATGATGTGTCTCATGATTATAATATCTCAATTATGTTTCAATTTAATCTTTGCAAACATACTAAATTATGAAATGAATATGTCAGCAAGGGGCCCATGTGTTATCAGTTACAATCAATGGTAATATAAACAATAGACAGAGATATATATTCAGCGTTTTTTTTTGTCCAATCGGGAAAAATAGAGTCGTGAAAACCCTCAAATTAGGAAAAATCAAGTCGTGAAACCCTCAAATTGGGAAATTGGTGTTTTTGATTTTATGCTCCCAAATACTTTAAAATTGATAACTAAGTGTTTTCAAGCTGTCAATAATATATCCTAGGTTCAAACCATAGAGCTGCATAGGAAAACTAACAAAATGTTGCATTCCCCCCCCCCCCCCCCCCAAAAAAAAATATGGTGTTTTTTTTTTTACCTTAAATTGGGAATTTTTTGGCCAGCAATTGGGAAATTTGTAGTTTTTTCGTAATTGGGAAAGTGCCGTTTACCAGTACTTTATAGAGAAGAAAAAAAACGCTGTTATTATGCAACTGTCATAACAACAGCACTATAACACATCCTGATCAATATACCGGGGTATTACTGTGAAACAGATTGTTGACAACACCAAATAAATTTGCTATTTTCACAACAACAAAAAATATTGACACATTTTTTCGGAAATAACCGATTTCGGATACTAATTTTTTTTAGTACATATTTCACTTTGATTTTCAATTTTTACCAATAAAATTTGACCAAACTCGTGGGTGCGTAGTAGGCACGATGGGGTAATATATTCGTGGATTTACGGTAGAAGCCATGGCCTCATATTTTTCGCAAGGAACACAATCTTGCATCAGGCACCATTTTATTAGTAGGCGCTATCTTCTTCTGAAGAACTACTGCTTTCAACATGTTGAATATCATTCAGCCTTTTGCTTTCGGAAATCAACAAGGACGATACAAAAGAGTTCCATTGTTATTAAATAACTATCATAAACAATGGAAGGAGTTTCGATGGGAGGACTTGTACTTCTTGTTGACTATGTTTGTTTATTTAATGACGCTTGCTTAAAACAAGAGCACCGCATAACGGGGGCCACACTCGGCTGCGAAAGCTTGTCAGATTTTTTTTTGAAGTTACTGTGACCTTGACCTTTGACCTAGTGACACAAAATGGGTGTGGCATGTAGAACTCATCAAGGTGCATCTACATATGATGTTTAAAAGTTGTAGGTGGAAGCACTTTGATTTTAGAGTCAATGTTAAGGTTTTAGCATGACGCCGGCGGACGGCTGATGGCAGACGACGAGCAGGCTATGACAATACCTCGAGTTTTCTCAGAAAACAGCCTTGCTTAAAATCAAGTTTTTGTTTGGCCAGGTTTTTGCTTAGGAATCTTTTTCACGTAATATTTTGAATGGTGCAACATATATTTTTTCAATTCAGCCGAATCACCTAACGCTTGAATTTTATCGCAGATATAATAAGCGCCTGAACAACACAGAGAATATAGTGTACACGAATAATGCCGATGTAATCCAAGTCAAGGTATAGTCTAAAACCTGTACGAAACCGGATCGGACTACTTTGTTAAAAAGCTAAACAGCCGATGTAATTAGCGTTTTTTCCCCGATTGGGAATTTTTTTAGCAAATTTTGGATTTTTTTAAATACTTTTTGGGATTGGGAATATAGCCGAATTTCGTCTATAAAATTGGGCAAAAAAAAACCTATATAGAGCCTAGAAAAATGTTTAAACTTTTCTTGCCAAGACTACCAACGAATGACTTTCATAAATTTTGCAGAAAATGGTCAAGATGTGATTTGTGTTGCTCTCAAATTGTGAGAATAACTATCAATAATGCCTAAAATGGGAAGATTCGAATATCAAATTTCTCTGAAAATAGTATGAATTAAATCGCCATGTTGAATCTGCTTTCTGATAGGTTATATTAAATATGGTGCTTCCTTCTAAGCCAATTGAAAGATGTTGACTTTTGTGAATGTTGGAAAATAAAAATAAATACACTAGCTGATACACCAAGACACCTGTAGGTTCATTGTTCAAAATTATAACCTACTTACAGTCCAACCCCTTCTTCCGGTCACCCCTCATCGCCGGTCACCCCGTGAAGGCGACCGGTCTGCGCCGCGACCGTCGATAAACACTATATAATGCAACCCTCTTAAGCGGTAACCCCGTTTCTCCGGCCAGGGGCCAGCAATTTTGCATCCCAAATGTTAAATTCCCCCCATATGAGTGGTCACGCGCCAGGGCTTTTCATCTAGAAATTGGGAAGAAGCCCTAGCCTTGCAAATTGGGAAATTTAAGCGCGATAAATGGCCATTTTGGGAAAAAAACTTTTAAAGCATTTCATCACAGGTAAATCATTTAATCAATTTTAAACAGTCACAATAATGGTTTGAACTTTATTTTTGTTATGAATTAATGACCTGGAAATGTTCTTTTCAAAGATTGGCCAGCTATATTTTCAAACAGATAAACTTTTCAACAGGTAACAGCAGTTTTTGAACAGTAAACTAAAAGTTATCTCTTTTTTATGTGACATTTTCAAACTGAAAATTCAGCGATGACACAGTTGACCCCCCTTGCGGCCCTCGTGCAAAAACCGACAATAAAACCCGTACTACGCAATATTCTGTTCTAGACTGGTACACAAATACAATTAAAATTCGGCTTAGCGGTAGTGGGGAAATACCTGAACTGAACTGGTAGCGAAAAAATCGATACCAGACAACAATTACGCAAAATAAACCTTCATCTTTGTTTATCGCTCGTGGAAGCTTTCAATGAAATTACATTCATCTACAAGACCAGTAAAACTATACCGAATAGTAACTTGGCTACAAAACACTATCCGCTGTTTTTATTTTTTTGATTTTCAGGGGAATTTCAATCGTTTTTTTTGGGAAGTCTTTCAGCCAGAGTTGGGAAAAAATAAGGCTTTTTAGAATTGGGAAGGAGCCGAATATCGGCCTCTGTTATATAAGGATGAAAAGCCCTGCGCGCATGTAAGTCAGTCATGTACATTGGCAAAATTACACAGACGCAACGGCGAAAAAATCGATACTTACTCCAGTCTGCGGTTTAGGCTCTGTAGTACTGAAGCGTGATGTGTGATAAACATTTTGACAGCCAGTTTGCAAATTGCAATTAATTAGCGGCGGATTATCGGGTTATCGGGTTAAAAGCAATATGGGACCATTTGATCTTTTTATTTCCGCACGTGCGAATATCACCTATTATTAATGGAAAGGAGATTCTTAATTTATAATTTATTATTGTAGCTCATACTATTTCAAGCACACATTTATGACAATTATCGGCTAATTTAAAGTTAAAAAGAACAACAAACTTTTAACCGAAATCAACTGATCTACATGTTCTCTGTGCTACAAAGTTTTTATCCAAAAATCAATACACGCATGCTTTCGAACCATGGGTATGGCGTGACATTGTACATTGGTGCATAATTTTCGCGCGCTTTTGTCGGGACAAAGGAAATACACGATGCTAGAATTTGTAAACGTCTCGTTAACATTAAACAATCGGGAGTGTGTTTCGGATTACAAATTATTATTCTCATTTGGGACTAAAAAAACCCATTTATATTTGTTTTATATTAAACCATGATTTCAATATTAATTTTGATAAAACCCTTTACGCGGCGAAAAAACGTTTTTATAATATTATGCATGAAAAGCACGATTACCAGGAGGATAACACCCGGTTGCTATTATCAGTCTCTTAAGTAACTGGCCACGATTTTATCGTGAAGGAGATCACTGTCGGGACCAATTCGTGCGGTCAAAGCCATAAAACTTCAAAAAAACGATTTATAGTGACACGGGAGTTATTCACGCATAACTGATTCACAACTGTTCCCATCTTAAGTGCATTGCGGCCATACAACGCGCATTGTGTAAACTATGAATCATAAGAACGATTCTTTTTCATTGACTTGATTTTGATGATGATGATATTGATGATGATTAGAAAGATGAATAGAATATTTTTTTGAATGAAAATGTTGTCTTAAAGGTGATTTTAGAAAGGAAGAAATAAAATTATTTTAAGTCTATACATTGTTTAGTAAATGTACACATATTAACCATTTTGTTTATACAAAAATTGAACAGTTGGCCATGCACTCATCAACTCCAGACTCTCTATGACCCAACCCCCTCTTAAGAGGCCACCCCGCTTAAGCAGCCAATTTGGCTGTTTCCCTTGACTGGCTGCTTAAGAGGGGTTGGACTGTATTCTTTTTACAAACTATGTGGAAATCTTGTCATTTAACTTTTAACTCTTGTCATTTAACTTTACTGCCCAAATGGACAATGACTTCTTTTAAAGCGGGTATATACGATTTTTTATATGTGTTTAATTGTAATATATTGATAAAATATGTTACAATAACACAAAATAAGCAAGAAAAATTATACATTAAAGCCGAATTTCATAAAATGCAGCAAAGACAAATTAGCGCCCCGAGCCGATAGTGACGTACATATTTCCCTACAATAACCGAAGCATTCGTCTTTGTATTATAAACCGTTTAACTACGAGGGGTGTTCCAGAAGTTCGTGGATTTTCGCTATAACTTATTAGTGTGCTGGTAAAAGTCAATGAAATTTACATATTATACAAACCAATTATCACGGACTTTATATACAGGGCTCGAAATTAACACTCGCAAAATGCGAGTGAAAAATACCGATTGCGAGTTAAGTTTTAAGCCACTAGTAATTTTTTGCGAGTAAAGAAATAGTGAAAAAAAGTTATATTGCTAAATGCGTTCGACTTCCTGAACGCTAAACCATAGGTCATAGAACGTCCTCATACCCATATGCGGAAGCGCGCAGCTTGAAAATAGACTAGTATACTTATAGTACAGATACGAGGATCGTATTGGTACAACGAAACGTTAAACAGTCAACTAATTCACACGTACTGTTCATTGAACTTGAACAGACATGGCGTCGAAGCGAAAAATAACTAGTTTCTTTTTGCCCACAGATGGATTTAACAATACGAAAGATAAAGCAATGTTAACTCACAATAACTGTTGAATAAAAAAAAAACGAAATTAAATTATGTTTCCAGCAAAATTTGCGAGAAAGTTTTTGTTTTTGCGAGTTGGTATTAAAGCTGCTCGCAATGTTTTGCAAGGAGAAAAAAAAGTTAAATTCGAGCCCTGATATATAAGCTAATAAACAGCTGCGCCATGAGCGCATGATACGCCCGTCGTTCGCCAATGAAGTAGTAAGGTAATAAATAACCCTTTGAATCATTTTTTTACTTCAGTTTATTTGTATTTGAATACATGGTTTATTTTATAAGTACATGAGCATGGAGCGCCGTCTCCTTGACATTCATACCATATCTTTTTTTGAGTATATGTATGCATTTCTTTAGAGGATATGGAGTTGAAGTAAACCTGTTATAGATATTTTGACCAATAATAAAAGAGAAATGTAGATGGGTAAGTGGTAGTGTACAATCGGAATAGAAAAAAGCTCACCTTGTTCAATTTTTCAGGGATACTAAAAAAAAAAAAAAAAAAATCCATCGAAGGATATTTGAGCTACAGTAGGACATTCAATGAAATCACAAAATTTTGACGAACAAAGTCCCATAACTCTGGAACGACAATTCAGAATTCCGTCAAAAACGAAAGGGGATCAGGGTTTATCAATATTAAGATTGTGTTGAAATTTGAAAAAAATCCATCGAAGGATATTTGAGCTACAGTAGGACATTCAATGAAATCACGAAATTTTGACGAACAAAGTCCCATAACTCTGGAACGACAATTCAGAATTCCGTCAAAAACGAAAGGGGATCAGGGTTTATCAATATTAGGATTGTGTTAAAATTTGAAGAAAATCTGTCAAAGGATATTTGACGTAGCGTACGACATTAACAGACGGACGGACGGACGGACAGACGGACGCGGGGTATACCATAATACGTCCCGTCATAGACGGGCGTATAAAAATGCATGAATTCCATAAAGCGCGTTTGTAACGCGTTGCCATAGAGACCTCAGAAACGACATGCGGCACACGCGTGTATTTTATTATAAGTATGAGCGTTACGCAAATTTAAATTTGGTTTAAATGTCGTTGATAAACAGAATTTACGGCAAATTTCACGTAACAGCGCCGAAGTCCTCCTTACAGCCCGGATTTGGCCCCTATGGACTTCCGCGTCTTCCCGGAAGTTAAATCACAGTTGCGCGGCATTCGCTTTGCAAGTAAACAGGAACTTACAGTTGCAGCAAAGCGAATCGTTTCGTCTTTTGAAGCTGACTGGTATAGAGACACTTTTGACAAATGGATTTCCCGACACATAAAGTGCATTCGCGTTGGAGGTGATTATGTGGAAAAGATTTGACAGTTGTTAACTTCATAACGTCGTTGACGTTGAACAGAAACGTTACACGTGCGTCGGTGTGCGCATTGTGCACATGTTTAAATCTCTGGTATATATTTATTGTTTTATGAATTCCATGATATTTGGAGATTATATTTGGAAAGGACGAAATATTCTTAACATGCTATTTGTTTGTCCATTTATGTTACCAAATAAAAGTTATAGCAAAAATCCACGAACTTCTGGAACACCCCTCGTAAGTTTAGATGCACATCGTACATGTGTGGTATACATGCTGGCGAATTCGGCTGTACAGCCGTTTTCAATTTCAGAATTAAATATCTGGCTTATTTCGCATTTTTCGGCACATGTTCTTCTTAACTTTTATTTTAATTTATATTGAAATATATATATATAATAAGTTTTTTACACAGTTTATATAAATTCATAAATATTTGACAAAATCGTATATACCCGCTTTAAACTTTAAAGTCTGACCATTTTTTATTAAGCCTTGAGCTTTTGCTACATTTTTGTGTGCAGACTGCATTACGGTGTTGCCACTTGAATTGAATCAAGTACCGACTATACCCAAACAACACTTCCATGAATTTAGTTTCTGAATGTATTTACATTGACAATGGAAAACAATACATGTCAGGTAACAAACCATAAAATGATTTGTTCAAGATAAAAGAATGTTAAACTTATAATTGTTAATACATGTACCTTGGAGATGCAAGTACTGTTTTGGTTGCTTGTAATCACTTCTGTACAGTCCATCGCATCTTTCTGATGTGTCATCAACATCTGGGATAGGAATGGTGAGAGCTTCGGCACTGCCATATGCTTGTTGGGCACAAAGGGCTTTTTGCAAATGCAGTTCCTTAAATAAACATAAAAAGAAATGACTTTGACAAGTGATAAGCATGTTTTGAAATACATGCATGACCTAAGAATAATAATACGCATGCCATCTCCATAGACAGATATGGAGGAAGCCCATCCATATCAGTATCGTTGTTGTAATGTACTACTGACCATTGTCAGGAAATTTGACAAAAATTATATTTTTATTTCTGGAAATAAGATGATGAATCAGTAACCTTGAAATAATGTTGTTGTGAAAACGGCAAGAGGGCCCCACTCTAAGCCTTTGAAAGCTATATTCAGCAATTTTTTTCCTTCTTTATAAAGTACTGGTAAACAGCACCTTCCCAATTACGAAAAAACTACAAATTTCCCAATTGCTGTCCGAAAAATTCCCAATTCAAGTAAAAGAAAAAAATCTGAATTTTTTTTTTTGGGGGGGGGGGGTGGGGGGAGGGGGGGGGGGGAGGGGGGGGGGAATGCAACATTTTGTTAGTTTCCCTATGCAGCTCTATGGTTTGAACCTAGGTAAATATAATATCAGGGGTTTTTTTTAGAGAAAGGGGAAGACGCTGGACGCTGGGTGAAAGGGGAAAAAAAAGAGTGCGAAAGAGAGATATTAGGGGAAAAAATAAAAACTGTTCATTTCAATGTCTATAACTCATCAAAAGAGACTTGTCTCTGTCCTTTTTGTTCTTAAACACATTTAACAGGTATTAAAGTCAAAGTCCTTAATAAAGTTGCAGGTGTAGATCTAATAATGGGAAATGTTTTCAACTATAATTTTGTACTGGGGCCGGGGGACGATGTCAATTTTGTGATTTCAATTTCATGATGAATGGGTTGACGATCTTGATTTGCTACAGTATTGGAAGGGAAAGGAGCGGCAGCTGCCGATTGTCTACTTTCACTTTCACAATGTTCGATGTTGATTACCTCGGAATCCTGCTGGGTTATAACGGTTTTCGATGATTCTTTCTTAAAAAATGTCTCGATGCGTTCAGTATCTTCCGAGTTCGAATGTTTTATTTTGTTTGTGTAAGAACGCTAATTGTGAGACATTTTTTTCTGTTTTCACGTTTATACCTCGGCTTGCACATAGCCCGGATGAAAATTCGACTGGTTTCCAGTAATTAATTGACGAAACACCCTTCTCGCACAAGACCGGTATCCAGTAAAATAGTCACATGATTATTGCGATTAGTTGCCCAGTTTACATGACCTTATTTAAGAGCTATATTTAGAATAACTGGGATTCCCAGATGTTGTGTGTTCGTCTGGAGAGAGAGAGCGCGAATTCGTTGTACATGGTGCAAATTGGATAATTGTCGAATGCCCCAAGGAAAAATAAACATTTCTTTGAGAGAAAATATTATATTTTGGTGAAAAATGATATTTTTGGTGGGGAAATTGTATTTTAAGAGAAAAAATTCTGGTAAGGGAAGACGCCGAATATCGGCGTCACTTTCTTAGCAAAAAAAAACCCTGAATATTGACAGCTTGAAAACACTTAGTTATCAATTTTTAAGTATTTGGGAGCATAAAACCAAATACACTGTCACAAAACTCCCAATTTGAGGGTTTCACAACTCGATTTTTCCCAATTTTCAGGCTTTCACGACTCAATTTTTCCCAATTGGACCAGTAGGGATACTTTTCCCGATTGGACAAAAATATCGCTGATATTGACGCTCTTGCATTTCACGAGGTTTCACAATGCAGGGTTCGCCAAAACCGTCGGTCCGCCGGTCCTGACCAGCAATTTTTTTCAGGACCGACAAGTGATTTAAGATAATCGGTCCGACTGACCGACACAATCGGATGAAAAATGGTTTCAAAAAGATCACTCAAATTGTATTATGTGCTAAGCCTATTGGTTTAATAGAAGGTAAATGCTTTTTGTTCAACTTCTGTCAAAATCCTTTTTTCCCTACCTTCATTTTGATGTTTAAAGTTGGATTAGAATTGACTATCACATCCGAATTCAAAATCAATGGTCTTTGTTAAAAAAAGCAACCGAGTGCGTCCGCCATTTTGTTTGTTCCATTTAATTTCTCCACAACAAAAACCGCATGAAAACTATTTCAACAGGCATTTGTGAGCATTTCTGTTAAGTATTTTCATTATTATATTGTTCTGGGAAGGATATATTTTAATTTCTGAAATCAAAATTAGATTTTTCACCCGATGTACTATATTTCGGATATTTTTTAAAATTCAGACATAGGGATATTTATGTGTTAATTTGTTGTTGATAGTTTGTAGCAATATGTTTTGTATTATTTCAGACAATAAGATGAATGGTGGTAATTATCATGGGCCTTTCTATCAAGAAATACTGAGTAGGTGTAAAATACATTCATTTAATTGAACCTGGAAATCAACCACCTCAGCTAAGAGAAAATATTTTAACAATAGGTGTTGTTTTAGACCTTGTGAATTGACTAATAAACAAAAATTGAAGTTATCCAAACTAGTGTGAATGTGTGTGTGCATTTAAGTCAACCTTGATTGGATGTCACCCAAACTTTTCAAGAACACGGATTTGTAGAGCTGTGGAGGCTAAAAACAGTTTGACAAAAAGAAGTCTAAAAAGTATGCCTTTGGTTTATATATGGTTTATTATTAATATAATAATTGTATAATTATATCTACATTGGACATGTTTTTATTGTATTTTAATGTGATCAAAACCAATAAACATCTAAAAGGTACTTCTTTTGTTGTGATTTGCTATTATAGTTTAGTCGGACAGTGGGACTGACAGAAACTGTTTCGGACTGACAAAAATTTTAAGTCTGTCAGTCTGAATGACTGACAGATTTTTCAAGTTTTGGCGAACCCTGCAATGACTGTTACTAGAGCTATGCCAAATACGAAACGTATCACGAATACAGGGTGGCAAATACGAATATTTATTCGTGAATATGAATTTCAATGAACAAAAGTAATACTGACAACTTGACATGACATTATATAACATGAAACTATGAGTGTTTGTCAATTTGATTAATTGAGTATTTTTGCATAGTGAAAATATGAAATGAAATATAACACTTTGAAATAACAAAACACTGACTAGAACTGCTTAAACTTTGAACACAGTTTTGAAAACATGACTAGTACCAATAAAATCGTTGAGTAGAACAATTAAGGAAACCAAACTAGCGCCAGTCAAACGATGTGTATTTGGCAGGCAGGTTAACAATATCAATAGCATTCCCTTTGCTAGGCTCCGTGTTTGTTGATAAGTTGCACAATCATTAGTGCTGCAACAATATACCACCTTTTACCGGTATATTGGTATATATCGCAATACGCAAACCGCATATTGAATTGCGATACCATTTTTATCATACTGGTACAAAAATTCTACAAAAAATCATCGTCCAGAAAAGCCGTCGGAAATAATGATATCAAGGTAAACAAAACAAATCAGTGTTTACTGTTGAGTAATAATAAATTGTTGCGTTAAAATAGCATTCTAAAAAGTTTATTATACAGAGTACAGTTGTTACATGGGAGTCAGAAAGATCTGCTT
This sequence comes from Dreissena polymorpha, assembly GCF_020536995.1. Taxonomy (NCBI): domain Eukaryota; kingdom Metazoa; phylum Mollusca; class Bivalvia; order Myida; family Dreissenidae; genus Dreissena; species Dreissena polymorpha. The sequence goes on along the minus strand of NC_068369.1, from coordinate 59,982,981 downwards.
TTGCATGTCATACTGTTAAATTTAAGATGAAGCTTATGGAAATACAAAAAATAACAACACAATTAATTACATAATCAAAATGTAAATTGATGTTATTATAAACAGAAGTTATCAAAACAAATTTAAGTAACAGCATTCTGATGATTTACACGACCGGCTTTTAAACATACACACAGGGTTTTCATTAGGATTCTTTGTAGCAGGCTTTTGAGTTATTTGAGGAGGCGAACCTGCTAGGGGGGTCCGGGGGCATGCCCCCTGAATTTTTTTTTAAATAAAGGTGCCAAATCGTTGCTTCTGAGCGATTTTGGGCACATATGTTACATGATTTTCCTCAGTTAAAATAGAGGATATTAATGTGAATTGTTAAGTCCTCATGTTACATCAACTCTCAGGGGTGTCAATTGTCCCAAATTTGAAATCCTGAAAATAAAATCTGGGGTCGATAGGGCCCACGGCGGGTTCAGGGCACACCCTGGACAGGGGTCCAGGGAGCCAGAGGCCCCCGGAAGCACCTGCAATTTAGCTTATTTGAAACAAAAAAATCGCTTCTCCTGAGCTTTAAGACACCTGTATTTTTAAGAGATTCAAAACAGAAAAAAATACTTTGGCTAGCAAATATCACAATATATTCCTTTAAATTTTCATTTAGATGCATGGGTCTGAGGTGAAATGTCCCTGTCGGGGGCGAAGGGCCCGGGCCCTAGCTTAATTTCTGTGCAGTACATTATACATAACATGTATTCTTTACAGTATTAATGAAAATCTGAATTAAACAAACACTGGAAATTTTAACATTTTAATAAGTTGTAACTTCCAATAATGACAATGACATTTCAAAATATATAACTAAACCAATTTAAATGACTAGTCAACAAGTAGTTATTGCAAATAAGAAGAAACAGTACAAACTGTAAACATCTTTATCACCTGTCAAACAATAACATTCAATATAATTAACCTCTACTTAATACGATCCCATTTTACCAAGAGTATGTGACTAGCAATTCAAATAATATTACCAAAGGAGTAAGTTACCTTAAGAAAAATAAAGTCTGATAAACATCACAATAATTAAAACAATAATACTGAAGCATTTTATGAGCAAATACCTGAACATTTATAAGTAATACTGTGTTAAGAGTACACAATGACTGTCTTTTTCTGAAATAATTGATTATTCAGTTTATAAAGATTGTGTGCCTGTTGACATGAAAATAATTGTTTTTATTTGATTAACTTAGGCATTTTTTTTGAAAAAAAATCGCGCATAGTTGCCCCAGCTGATGTAATCTTAGGAATTAAATATTTTGCTGAAGAAGCTTCTTTGAGCCATTTTTTTCAAATACAAATTTGGACATAGCTTAACATTGCAGTGCCCATTCAATATATTTAGCATTTAAGGCAACCAAGTCCGAACTTAATCATGAAAAAATCAGGAGAGTTTGGGGCTCGAGAGTTTCATATATCGTAATGAAAGACTCACCCTCCTGTAAAATGTGGTAACAAATAAATCCACTTACCACTCGGAGGATCAAAACTCCGCGGAGAAACCAAACATTAACGAAATCTTTCGAAAATCGAATAAAAAACGAAATGTAAGTGTAGCAGGAAAGTGCATTTATTCGGAGTTGCCGGTAAATGATAAACGTTAACAAAACTGGAACAAGATAACTTCAACAGCGAACTATCGTTCTTACTCGAAACACAAACGAAAAAGTCGTTTATTTTTCTTTTTTTTGACATATCCAATTGTTGACTTTGTCACAGTTTGTGACCTTGAATCAAAGTCGTACAGTCTCGTTACCCGCTCCGCGATTGGACAATTATATCGATACGACCAATGAGAAAGCAGTTAACATATATCGGTTAAGGATGTTACTTCCGTTTCAGACAGTTAGTATATTAACGAATACTCGTCATTGTCGTGAAAATTTGCCGATGTTGTTTTTTTAAATTTTCTTTCCAAATTTGAGCCGGCCTGAATAACATTTGAGGCGGTCAAATTGGCCGCCGGCCGCCTCCTAATGAACACCCTGTACACAATCTTCTTTCCGATTATTATTCTTCTTGTCAGCCTTTATAATAGTTCTCTAAATGGCAGACGAAAAGGTTATGTTCATGTAATTAAGTTGGTTTGGGTGATTAGCTGGCGAGTTATAATTCTGGTACGAGTAAGCAATAAATTGCAATACATTTTTTGTACTGACAATATATTGCAATACGGTTTTTGGCGTATTGTTGCAGCACTAACAATCATTGTCGTAAAGATAATCAAAAAAGAAATTCCATCTGCTAATCCTGTGTATGTTTGAGCATCAAATCACTCGTATTTACCTAAATAAACGTTAAACAACCAGATTTTTCAATTAAATGTCGTAAATATTCAATCGACCGAAAATCGCCTTCATTCATTACTGACAGCTGGACGTCAGGAATTACACACTTTGATTTTGGGGTGCTATTTGTGAAACTTTTGGCTGCTTTGGACATACTTGGACGATTTTCATCAAATAAAAGGTGTTTTATCATAGATGGACGCTTCCTGCTGGCAACCACAACGACATATGTGTGCATTGTTTGATCTATTACGCTGTTGCATTGTGTTATTCAATACACCTGTGAAATCATCATTGGGTACCTTTTCTCTTATTATATATATAAGGACTAAAAAATTGTTTCAAGTACCTTAGTTCTGGCTTCCATAACTTTAAATGTCGCTTTTTATGATTTTTGACTGGCGCGACTTTATAGTTATGGACCAACCCCATTAGGAAAGTCAACCAGAAATTCCCGAAAAGTTGACAGTTAACAAAGACCGGTCCAAAACAGCTTTTAAATGCAGTTGTTGGCCCAAATCAACCACTTGATTGGAAAGATTGACATTTTTCACATTTAACTGATATATTCTTTCACAAAAAACTATCTTAAACATTTAAAATGTATCTATTCTGCTCATACATATCGAGAAAAACAGCGATGTAACAGACTTTCTTGAAATGCGAATCTCCCGAGATTTCACGGTCATATGACGTTATTTCTATTTTTAGTAACAAACCATGTGCTCAAGTGTTTTCAAATTCAGAATGACATTTCCCGGTATTTTAATTATTCTGGCTTATTTTGTAAACAAATTGTAGTGTCAATACAAAGTCAAAGTAAATATTATATAAAACTACCTGATTCACAATGAAATCAGTCTTATAATCCACCAGACGTAAGTTGTTAATCACAAATAAAAGATTTCAGAAAACGAAAGTAATGTTTACAATTTCAGCATAAAATGCCACGGTTTATCCGAAAGTATCCAAATGAAAACTCGTCACGTGACAAAGCAACAATGGCGTCAAAATTGTGAATTTCAGACTGATGAGAGTTATTTTCATCTAATGTAAGATGCATTTGAAACATCTGAACCTTAAAACATTCCTCGATGCAGTAATTTATATTCATTCACTAATATATGTAGAAATGTATCCAAGAAAATGAGCTTTCTTTGATTTATAGCGTGACATAAATATGTTACGACTCTGGTTGACTTTCGATACGGGGTTAGCTTCAGCGTACAGGTCTGTCAATACTATATAATTTATAAACTGTACGCTGAAGTTTCTTTAGCTACAAGTACCTGTGATAAATTATGAAATTCCATACAAAAAGTGTTTAGTGAGCATAACTTTCCTCTCTTCAAGTCTTTCTAGTGTTTCAAAAACACTTATAACACGACATAATGAATTGAATAAATAAACAAACATGCTAGTCTATCAGGAATATAGGTCTACATTAAGGTATGTTTTCGATGTAATGTGCATGTATTTACAAACCGAATGTTGAGTGCTTTTGTTTTCATAATCATCTCCCTTTATACACTGTCACGTGACTATAAAATTTATTTATAGAAAGTACATTATTAGATTACTTGATCAAATATTTAAGATGTTAAACTAGCTAATATTCACGAAATATAGCTTATAACTAACGGCAGGTTTCAAATCTGCTAAAAACTCCATATATCTGATTCATGTGAAAATGCGTAAAAAGCCGCGCCTAAAATTCAATATGGCGGCCATCTTTGCCTAGACTTGAATGATCGACGACATACCGTTTCTTCCTCTTTTTCCATTCCTGTCGGCATCTGTGGCACCGATCTGTTGATGGTTGCAAAATCTGGAAGATCTGGTATGTCATCTGCTTTGAACACTGGCATTCGCCGTGAGGCGTCTAGCGCCCTGGCCCGAAAAGTTACCTTGCTCATCTTGAATGACCCGCTTTGTGCAAACGAACTGGTCACTCAAAAGAATTTTCGCAAAGTAACCGAGTCATGAGGCTCAAAATGAACCTGAACTTTATATTACGATAGATAAGTGTACCAACATTTGTACTGGGTCTTTAATTTACCGATATATTCCGTAATGAATACACAGTTCGCTTCTAAATTTCGTAAACTTCTCCAAATTTTCTAGTTTTTCATCATGGCGGACAATTTGCCAATGAAGACTCCCACAATCCAGCCATACGTAACTGCGCATGCGCAATCTAGAGAAAAAGCGCAAAGCACGTGGTTGTTCAATGAGGAAAATCAACATTCATTAATGATCCAAACAATAATGATTTTCTTTTAAGAATTTTCCAATACAACTATTTTAGAAATAAATGTTCTCTTTGGTTACTTGAGAGTACACAACTGAATCACGTTGACAGTGTTAAAGAAAAAAATATTGAAATTTTAAATTAAGAAAAAATACATACAAATATTGATCTTAAAATTATATTGTATTCAAAGTGGTTATATTTTTATTTACATTTTATTGCATAATTAAGATTTGTCATATTATTAACTATAATGTATGACATATTTAGCATTTTCATGATTGTCCTCATTAACTAATTTTATATGAAGGTTTAACCGTTTGTTCTGTTTAGACGCGAGCTATACGGCATTTAACTAGACGTTTATTAATCTTAAAAGCTAGCATTGTAATAACTAAAGACGAAAGCAGCCAATTTAGACCTGGTCGCCTGTCGTTTAACTGGTAAAGATTCAATATCAATAAGAAACAACAAAGTCAAATTGTTCCTTTTATTAAAATGTACATGGAAATGAATGTCTTAATTAATTGTTTTGTTTATGTCAATTATTTTTAATTCCCCATGTAGGTTGATCATAAATAAAGCCGACGCTTTAATTGACTGTCTATCAAAGTATAATTTATTGAGCATAGAACTAATTGTCCGTCTGTCCTCAAGTGGTAAATATACTTCGTGTCTATCCGAATTCAGCGAAAATATACTTCACAATCATATAGCGCGGATGTGCGCTTATTGTAACGTCTTTCCTGTCAGATGTTTTTGTATTTGAAGAAGAGAAATTTCATGGGACAGTTTCGCGCAAAAATGAGGCATGCGCATTGTATCGAGTCATTCCAAGAAGATGATATTTAGAGAGTTATTGCCCTTTTCATATGAATAGTTCCATGATTTTACTGATCTTCGCTAAAAATATGAAATTTTGACTGATCATAATATTTTTTTGCCATGGTTGGAGTGCTATTAAAAATAGTTCATATCTGTATCTGCTGAAGCGCGCATTGATCTGAGCCGTAAGTCAAATGTCATTGTTACATCTAAAGATCAAAGGTCAATATTTTGCTTGTCCGTGCTTTAACTTGTCGTCGATTTTTCAAGTATATGGTCCACATATTATCCTTATAATATCAGAAATACAAAGTGTGCAATAAATATGGTTTGCATGTGAAAGGTCCACGTCACACGTTGTGGTAACTGTCACTTGGTCTAGCTTGTGGTCAAGGATTGAAAAAATAACTGGTAATTCTCACTTTTGCCTATTCATATGAGATTAAATGTCATACGCATGGTATGACAGTCTCCTTCATACTTGAGGTTAAAATTGGCTCTTTGAATCGGATACATGTATATTCTTTAAATGTGCACAGCATTTGAAGATTTTACAAAAAAATTAGTCTCAACATGACACTACGTCTCCTTATGAATATTTGTAGGTTCAAGGTCACGACTACATTCGAAATAAAAACGGCTGCAGAGAGCATCTGTCAGCTCTACCGCTATGCCTGTTGAAGTTAAGAACTGCATAAACACGCATAATCGGAAATTTCATTAACACCACGAACACACAACATTCCCATGGCTTCAGAATTGTCAGAGTATAAACAAGTAGGACAAACGAACAAAACGCACAGGTCTGTGAATAATAGTACATATAATATCGTGATATTGAAACTAATCTATTTTCATTCCACAGGGCATGCAACATATCGTAATAATTCCCGGAAATGGCTCGGGCGACGTAACGCGAGCTAACTGGTACGGCTGGGCAAAACGAAAGTTTGATCAACTTCCGGACGTCACATGCGATCTACGTAACATGCCGGACCCGGTGGTAGCTAGAGAGAGTATATGGCTACCGTTCATGCGAGACGACATGCGTTGCGGCGAGGAGACGATAATTGTCGGGCACAGTTCCGGTGCGGAGGCAGCCATGCGCTTCGCCGAGAAATACCCGGTGAAAGGCATCATCGTAGTTTCTGCGTGTGTTAGCGGTAGGGTTTTAATACTTTCATGTTCATAACTGTTCTATTTTCTAATTTATGTTTAAATAATAATGCAGCATTATGTGGTCCTAACGGTATTCCGTAATTATGAAACCATATAGTCATTGAAGTGATTGTTTTAGGGCGATTTGTATTTCACTTCCTCTTCATTTGAGTTGTTTTAGCTCAACTTATCACGAAGCGCTCGAGATAAGATGTTGTGACAAGTCTGTGTACGACCCGGCGTCCGTTGTCCTGCATCGTGCGTAAACTTTAAGCTCCGCATCAGTATACCACATTATTGTTTTTTGTGCGTGCAACATTTTTATGAAATGTGGTAAGATTGTTCTACTTTAAAATATCTAGGGTGAATTCGAATTTTGGTCACAGTTGTCGAAAACACGGTTTCAGGGACGGTTTTAGGGAAAGCATATCTTTAAACATGATTTTCAAAATAACAATTCGAAGAAATCTCTTTAAAAAACTGTTTTGGGTCGATTTCAACACATTTTTTGGTCATATTTTTAATCCCATATCAAGAGTTTATCATCCGATATGCAGAATATGTTTGAACTGAACAAATAGTTTGACAAACGCATGCAATTCTCCCTGTTAACATTTAAACATAATTTGAGCATAATTCAGAAAATCACAGCATAAAGGAATGCGAGACTCTCCCAATTACTAGTAATACTAGATAAAAATGCTTAGTTTCGGTACTTAATGCGCCATATATACAGATTCCCAGTACACCATGATGTACTACATAAGGCCGTTAATAGCCGTGGTTTCGGTTTCTACTGTTTATCTTTTGTTTCGTTTACCGTGGATGATATGAAAAGTGAAACTTTGTTCCTCCTTTAAGCTCAACTAAGCTTGCTTTTGTGATTTTTTTTTAAGTTTTCGCTCGCCTATAAAATGTCTTAACCCTATAACTTAAAAAAGGTTTTTTGAAGCACCAAACTTTTGAATTCCGAGCAATAACTTTGACTAAATTTGCGTTTACCAATCTTGGTGAAACTTTTGGAAGCCTACGAAACTAGGAAACCTAGCTTATTCTAGGTTGCCAGAGTCGTGCGATCTGCCACGAGCGCCACTATTAGCCACTCGTAAGTGATCGTTGTCTATGTTCGAAAATTTAGGTTTCCATATGTTGTGATGAGTGGCCATTCTCGCTGCTTTCCGCTTTGTTGCGAACATATCACGACTTGTCGGTAACATGTGTCATGACTTGACTAGGTCTGATCTCTAGTTGAGATACTATTACGTACGTTTCTTTTGCAGCGTTTCGAAGGAGTCCATTAATGGGTCTCGAATCAACGCGCTCATACGATACGATTGTGGTTGCGATATTTCGCATGATATATTTCACGATTTATTCACGATAAAAGCTCCGTCTGTCCCCGAATGACGTAAATGATGGGCGATCCACTTCTTTGAAGTTCGCGATCATAACATATCGTAAAAGAACATGACTTTTTTGTGTTGTTTTGCATATGATAGACTGCGATCCAGCCATGCGGAAATTGGCGCTTTGTTGCGATACAATGCGATCTGATACGATTATCAAGATCAAATAGCTGTTCATCGTATTTATCGTAGAACAATTATTAAAACCGCTCACGATTTACACGACTGAAGCGATTGCTTTCACGATATGATAATGGCTTCCGCTTATTGAATTTGGATCGAGGTATTGCACTGATTTTGTGTGTGTAGGAACATCGGAAGCTTATACACAGATCTTGCTTTGGGTAGAATACTTATTTAAATTAAAAAATATTTATGCAAATATGTAAAACTTAAAAATCTGTATTTGTAATGTTTCTTGTAGTGCGATCGTCATATGGTTTTGGGTATAGTATGTGTGTTTCGTAAATACGAGTAAATTTGGTCGATTATATAAACAACACTCAATGTAACTTACTTTGCTAATATATTGACCTCAAACCCTCAGTGAAATGGTCGACACTTACTATTGATGATGTAATACTCGTACACACCTAATATCGTAACATGCATGTTCAAGCCTACCATTTAACTAGAATTTGATTTCATCCGTCTGAGTCCTTGACTGATTGGTTTATTCACAGCAAGGACCAGTGCTTCGTGTACTCGGAATTATAAACTCACCACGTGACCAGGTTGAACCAAACCCTTTTGATCGTAAGGTGGCCACCTTATTCACTACACCATTGGATCTTTATGTTAGAAGTTGAGCCAGAATTTCTTGTGAAACTATTTTGCCAGGAATTTTAAATGATTTAACCGTTAAATACTACATATATTGTGATACACATGTATACCCCTATTACAGATCTTGGCGACGCAAACGAAAGAGCCAGCGGCTACTACAGCCGACCTTGGGAATGGGAGAAAATAAAGGCGAACACGCAGTTCAGGGTCCAGTTCGGGTCGACGGATGACCCCTTCATACCATGGAGCGAGCAAGAGCAAGTGGCCAATGGTCTGGGATCGGATCTCCACAAATACGACGACAAGGGTCACTTCATGAATACGGCGTTTCCGCAACTCATTGATGCTGTTAAGAAGAAACTAAACACTTAATTTACTTGTTTGATGAAGAACTTATAACAATTTGGCATGTGCATCACAACCATTTCATGTTTAGGCAACACTTAGAGTCCTTTTTGCTCACCTGTGCACCAACTGCTTGTAATGCTAATTGTTGGCGACTAGCAGTATATATAGATAGATAGTGGTCCTTTTTGATCACCTTTCGTCGAACATTCGTCGTCAGCATTTACCTTTTGAACACGCTGGATATAGGCCACATGCATCGCCAAATCTTCATGAAACTTGTTAAAAAATTGGTCAGAAATTCGTCTCAATTATATCTCATTGTGTTTTAAACCGGGTCACGTCGGCTTGAAAATTAGGTTAGATAAAACAAGACTTTTGTCAAGCATTATAAGTCCCCTACCGGCTCCACCATTGTCAGAAATTCCAGATTTTTATATATAAATATTTGTTGCCATAGCAACTAATTTTTTTTATTTAGGAACGAAATGAAATGACGTGCATAATGTCCATATTGCCATATATACATGTTTCAAGTTTCATGAAAAAATATTAAGAACTTTAAAATTTATTGCAGGATCCAGAAAACCACCATTTTCAGCAGTATGTCTAGTCTATTTGTTGCCATAGCAACCAGAATTTTTTACGTCGGAACGAAATGAAATGACGTGTATAATGTCCATATTGCCATCTATCCATGTTTCAAGTTTCATGAAAAAATATTAAGAACTTTAAAAGTTATCGCAGGATCCAGAAAAACCACCATTTTCAGCAGTATTTCTAGTCTATTTGTTGCCATAGCAACCATAATTTTTGACGTAGGAACGAAATGAAATGACGTGCATAATGTCCATATTGCCATCTATCCATGTTCCAAGTTTTATGAAAAAATATTAAGAACTTTTAAAGTTATCGCAGGATCCAGAAAAGTGTGACGGACGGACGGAGACAAAACCTTAAGTCCCCTCTGGTGAAACCGGTAGTGGACTAAAAAAGCTTGTTGACACTAGAAGATCACATTTTTAAAATTTTCTCAGACTTCCGTTCCAGTCTCTTGAAAAACATGGCCGCCAAAGGGATATGGGCCATCCTTATATAGTTACAGTAAAACCTTGTGAACACTTCAGAAGTCATAGTTTGGACCCAATGAACATGAAACTTCCTCATAACATTTAACAACTGTGAAATTATGATAAATCTGATTAAAATCATTATGGTGAGTAAGTTAATTCCTTATTCCTTGTTCGAACAAGGAGTTAGGAACGATTCGATATTCAAACTTAACGTATTTGATATCAGCTTTTGAAGAAAAATCAAACAACCAATTCTTACGTTAATCAAAACGAAATAACTAGAAAAGATGTATTTTATTTAGCACGATACTCGCTCATCTTTCTTCTTGGCGCTAGAATAAGATTTCTTCTTTAAAAACGAACTTGCGTTTTCTACTTCGTATACTTACTTACCATCAACCAAACCTAACACCTATACATTAATTGTATTGTATGTAGTATACACATGATTTCTAGTACATTTCAACACATTTGCTTATATTTATACCCCAGTTCCTTTTTCGCGACTGGATATGGAAAACGTTTCTTATTCAAGCCAAATATTCTAAGGAACTTGAATTTTCTCAATTGAACGATAAGTTTAAATAAATAAACCAATGTTTCCGCAGATAAATACAATCATTGCATAATACGTCGGTTATAAAAAAAATATTTATTGCTATACATTTGTTCTAAGTGTTAGTTAATGGTCCTCTGCAAAATTGTTCAAAACATTCCCCTCGGCTAAAAACTGGCCACTTATTTGACGACATTTTAAAAAGCTGATCAAAATTAAATTCACCACGATGTGTATTATTTGGCATGTAACACCAAATAGTTCTCATCTACTTACTATATTCAAATCACGCCTATTGCCTTGGTATGTCAAGTGAATTTTTTTATATTGAATTTATATTTTGTATTTGCAACCAGGTTTTTATCGTCTACAAAGACTGCTCAAATCATAACCATGTGTTCGAAACTGGCCATGCGTCCATTGAACAGGATCCTATTGTTTTAAAATAATTTTTCACAAAAGTTTGCCATTTTGGAGTAGGTGTGTCTTGCTCAAGTCTTGTGTCCTTTGGGCAAAGGCCAATAACACAATTAACATAAAAATGTAAATGCTGCAGGTTGCTTAATTATTACAGGCATTATCGACAATTGCGTCGACAAGTTGCCGACAGGCATCTACCTGGTCAAAAATATTTACACTTGAAACATTCACTGTGTTTAAATTTTAAACCGATATGCCACATATAGGAGAAACACTTAAGCTTATGTGGTTACTAGCACTCCGGTTGCAGGATCAACGGGGTTTTCAGGGGTTTACAAACAGGCTTGATAGAATGTAAACACACCGTTAAGAACGTTATTTTTGCAGATTTCTCAAATTATTTACACACATATATGCACAAATCTTTAGTGCAGTTTGTGCCGATATCCAATGATTTAAAAACAAATTATTGAATACGTCTGAAGTCGGAGACAAAATTTTACGTTGCGTGAAGCATAGCCATGGAATAGCAAAGAGACTCTTTGAGGACAAAAGCCTCACTGATGTCAAGAGCATCACTGATGTCAAGAGCATCACTGATGTCAAGAGCATCACTGGTGTCAAGAGCCTCACTTCTGTAAAGGGTCTCACTGATGTCAAGAGCATCACTGATGCCAAGAGCCTCACTTCTGTAAAGGGTCTCACTGATGTCAAGAGCATCACTGATGCCAAGAGCTTCACTACTGCTTTATAGGTCTCACTGATGTCAAGGTCCTCACTAATGCCAAGAGTCTCAGTGATGTCAAGAGCCTCACTGATGTCGAGAGCATCGCTGATGCAAAGAGCCTCGCTGATGGCAAGAGCCTCGCTGATGCAAGAGCCTCAATGCTGTCAAGGCTCTCATTGATTCCAAGAGCCTCGCTAAGGACAAAAGCCTCACTGATGCCAAGGGTCTCACTGATGTCAAGGGTCTCACTGATGCAATGAGCCTCGCTGATGCCAAGAGCCTTACAGATTTTAAGAGCCTCACTGCTGTCAAGAGACTCACTGCTGTCAAGGGTCTTACTGATGTCAAGGGTCACACTGATGCAAAGAGCCTCAGTGATGTCAAGGGTCTCACTGATGTCGAGAGCATCGCTGATGTCAAGAACCTCGCTGATTCCAAGAGCCTCACTGCTGTCAAGGGTCTCACTGATGTCAAGAGCCTCGCTGATGTCAAGAACCTCACGGATGTCAAGAGCCTCACTGGTGTCAAGAGCCTCACTGATGTCAAGAACCACGCTGATGTCAAGAGCCTCGCTGATTTCAAGAACCATGCTGATGTCAAGAGCCTCGCTGATGTCAAGAGCCTCACTGGTGTCAAGAGCCTAACTGGTGTCAAGAGCCTCACTGGTGTCAAGAACCACGCTGATGTCAAGAGCCTCGCTGATGTCAAGAGCCTCGCTGATGTCAAGAGCCTCACTGGTGTCAAGAACCTCACTGATGTCAAGAGCCTCACTGATGCCAAGAACCACGCTGATGTCAAGAGCCTCGCTGGTGTCAAGAGCCTCGCTGATGTCAAGAGCCTCACTGGTGTCAAGAACCTCACTGATGTCAAGAGCCTCACTGGTGTCAAGAACCACGCTGATGTCAAGAACCTCACTGATGTCAAGAGCGTCGCTGATGTCAAGAGCCTCACTGGTGTCAAGAACCTCACTGATGTCAAGAGCCTCACTGGTGTCAAGAACCACGCTGATGTCAAGAGCCTCACTGGTGTCAAGAACCTCACTGATGTCAAGAGCCTCACTGGTGTCAAGAACCACGCTGATGTCAAGAGCCTCACTGGTGTCAAGAACCACGCTGATGTCAAGAGCCTCACTGATGTCAAGAACAACGCTGATGTCAAGAGCCTCGCTGATGTCAAGAGCCTCGCTGATGTCAAGAACCTCACTAATGTCAAGAGCATCACTGATGTCAAGAGCCTCACTGGTGTCAAGAGCCTCACTGATGTCAAGAGCCTCACTGGTGTCAAGAGCATCACTGATGTCAAGAGCCTCACTGGTGTCAAGAGCCTCACTGGTGTCAAGAACCACGCTGATGTCAAGAGCCTCACTGGTGTCAAGAGCCTCACTGGTGTCAAGAGCCTTGCTGATGTCAAGAGCATCACTGTATAAAGAACCTCACTGGTGTCAAGAACCACGCTGATGTCAAGAGCCTTGCTGATGTCAAGAGCGTCACTGATGTCAAGAGCCTCACTGGTGTCAAGAACCACGCTGATGTCAAGAGCCTCGCTGGTGTCAAGAGCATCACTGATGTCAAGAGCGTCACTGATGTCAAGAGCCTCGCTGATGTCAAGAGCCTCGCTGATGTCAAGAGCCTCACTGGTGTCAAGAGCCTCACTGATGTCAAGAACCACGCTGATGTCAAGAGCCTCGCTGATGTCAAGAGCCTCGCTGATGTCAAGAACCTCACTGATGTCAAGAGCGTCACTGATGTCAAGAGCTTAGCTGATGACAAGAACTTCACTGATGGTAAGAGCCTCTCCGATGATAAGAGTCTCACTTGTGACAAGGACCTCTCTGATGACAAGAACTGCCACACTGATGACAAGATTCTCGCTGATTATAACCGCTTTACTCACGTTATTCACATTGCTGTTGAAAATGGCCTCACGGATAACAAGAGTCGTGTAGATAACAAGAGTCTTGATTATGACGAGGTCCTTTCAGATGTCAAGACCCTGGAGAATTTCAAGAGCCTCCATGATGCCAAGATCCTTGCTGATAACACGTGCTTTACTGATAGCAAGGGCCTTAATGATGACAAGAGTCTCCATAATGGTAATGGTCTGCCTGGTGACAGGGGCTTCATTGTGGACGAGAGCCTCACTGATGGAAACGTCAGGGCGTTGCTGATTCAATGGGCCTCCCTGATGACGAGAGCCTGGCTTATTACATGGGCCCGCCTGAATACAAGGGCATAGCTGATGACAAGAGCTTCCCTGATGGCACCGGTCTCACCGAATCTAAATTGTCACAAGTGTCTTATTAATTACAAGAACAGCCAAATTGATGATAAGATTCTCGCTGATTATAACCATCTGGCTGATGAAAAGAGCTTCATTAAGTACAAGGTCCTTGTTGATGACAAGAGCAAGAGCTTTACTGATGAGAAATGACTTACTGATAACAAAAGCTTCGCTGATTACAAGAGGCTTATTGATAACAAGAGTTAAACTGGGTTAAAATTTAGTAAAAACTAAGATAACGTGTATTGCAATAAATATGTGTTATAACCAATCTAAAATGATTTGTATTTATATGTGGTACACACAGCAGCACAGTTCTTCTAAATGGACAGGTGGGTGACTTTTTCGGAACATCAGTGGGTGTTCATCAGGGCTGTCTGCTCTCCCCCGTCCTGTTTAACCTTTTCCTTGAGAAGATAATGCAGGAGACACTCTGATACTGCGACACCTCCATCTCCATCAGTGGCAGACCAATCTCCCACTTGAGATATCCTGATACAATTGACCTCATGGGTAAGCACGAAGCAGTCGAAGATCATGGTGAATTGCACAACACAAGCTCAGAAATCACCATGAATAGCAATAAACTGGACAAAGTGAACACCTTCAAGTAATTATGAACAACCCTATCCAAAGATGGTACAAGCATCCATGAGGTCTGAATAAGAATCGTCAGGGCAACTGCAGTGATGGCTAGACTGAGCAGATTACAGACAAGCATCTCCATCAGCTTTCCCACCAAGTACAGGCCCTATTAGCCCCGAGTAGTCTCCATTTGATGAAAAACAGTGTATTCATGTTGCAAAAATTTGCTCATAATATTCTTATTATTATCGTCTTAACCCTAGTTATATCTATTCATTACATAATATTTTACTATTTCTGTGTTTTTATATTGTAGCCAATATTGTTTTATTGCTGATTTTTTTTCTTACAGAATTTTTATTTATATCTCACATTTTTAGATTATTAATCCTTTAATTAATGCCACATAATAGTATCACTCTCTTATTTTTTATCAATTTTATGTACATATATGTTTTGTAAAACGCCATTGAATATAATTATATAAATAGGCGTTTCATCAAATTAGCAAGTTTCAAGTTTCATTTCTACTGCATGGCTGCAAGACCTGAATGCTTCATGCAGACACAGAAAGCAGGATGCAGACCTTGAACACAAGTGTCTCCGAACACTATTCTCAATCTCCTACCTGGAGCACAAGACCAATGAGTACATCCGGAACATGACAGCAGCACTTGTTGGTCTACAAGAACCCCTTCTAGGAACTGTCAAACGACAAAAGCTGGCTTGGTTTGGACACTTCACCAGAAACAACTCACTGTGCAAAACTGTGCCCCAGGGAACCCTAGAGGGATGTCCCTGTTGAGGCGGTCATAAAAAAACTGGATGGAAAATGTGAAAGAATGGACATCCATCACCTGGATGAACTACTCATAGCAGACCACAAAAGACCTGACATGCGGAGGATCTCTGTGTTGTCGTCTCTCATTTCACCCCAACGGCCAGACTGGTCTTGTGAATGATGATGACACATAGGTTCATTGAAACTAATTCTTTATGTTAAAATACCAGTTCCTTATTTGCCATTTTTTAGTGTCTTAAAAGGAACTGTAGTATAAATGAAATGAAATCTAATTTACTTAAATCTACGTTAACTTGCTCACCTTTATTTTGTGTAAAATATGCTGCTTGTCTCTATTTCGGATACTCGACGGAAGGCCCAGGTCTTTATGTCCCTATCTCCGGTTATTTTTCCATAATTTTACATTTAAGATTACATATTCACATCACAAAAATGTAAAATACATGTAAAGGTATAAGGTTTGGTTGTTGTATAGTAAGTTAACGAAGAATAACATGCCAGTAAGTTCTTTTTTGAAAATCAATTCAGGTAAACTTGAATATGTTTGCTGTATTTAAACTTACACAATATCTTACACCAAGTCTCCTGCTGTATGAGACTGAAAAACAACATACCAGAAAGTCAACGAAACTTCATTGTTTATTATGAAATTAAGAGAACATGAATTTAAGTGCAATATGAAATGTAATGACAACACATCAAGGCTTTTGGAAACAAAAGCCATGGTATTTAAGGGTGTAACTGAATTTCAAATAAAATAATGATAATTTCCAACAAGCATTAGTCCAGTCTAATAAGCAGAAAATTAAACAACCTTAAGTCTCGGAAGTTTCCAGCATCCTTGTTTGTTATGCTTAAGGACTACAATCCTTTAGACTTTTCTTGAGAGTGCTATTTAAACGATCACTAAAACAATTACCGTAAATTAAAGTAACTCTATGACCTTATTAACAAATGTATGTATTTGATAATGTCTGAACATGATGATTTACTAATTTCAATTCTAACAATAAATTAGGTTAATGCGTCATATATATTCACTCAAAAATCTTGCCAACATATAAATTGAACATAAAGGCACAATGCATTTTTTACTACAAAATGTTCATAAAATGAGAACACAACGTATACTTGAGTATCTCATGAACTGTGTATTTTCATTATCAGACAGCACTGTGTTCTAAGGTATGCACATGTAGTGCAAAGGTATGCACATATAGTGCAAAGGTATGCACATGTAGTGCAAAGGTATGCACATGAAGTGCAAAGGTATGCACATGTAGTGCAAAGGTATGCAATGTTACAAAGCAAAATGTACTGACAGCAGCATGAATTTCATGGGACTAGTTATACACACACTTCTTGAGGTAAGAGTTTTGTTTAACAAACCATAATGCATGATGGCCATAGGTCCTAAGTTGCTCACCTGGGACTTCAGGGAAATGACCTTTTTTGACAATTCATAATGTTTTGGAAACTCTTTCAAATCAAGACAAGTTTTAATAAGATCAGATATTCTAAGCAAGTTTAATAAATACTAAAAAAAGGATAAACTTCCAGAGTTTTCAGATTGTTTCACAAGAATCTTCCATTACCCTGGCATCATGTTTTTTCACTGTCTGCAACCATTGTTTTACAATGCAGCACTATCATTACAAGTAACCCACAGGGTAATACCAATTTTGAACCAAAGGATAAAAAAATTGGTAAAGGAACCACCATTAAATGTAACATACCAAATCTCTGTGCTAGGCTGTTTACCATACAAATATATGGGAAACAAGTCAACCCAGGGTGGAACATAATTGATCACACTATACAGTCTTACATACCAAGTACATGTACCAAACCTGTGAGCTTTGAGATTTTTCGATAATGTTTTTAAGTTTTCAATATATACCGATATGTATATGGGAACAAGTAACCCTTAGGCAAGACCAATTTTACCCTAAGAGCATGATTTGAGCAAACTTAGTAAAGGACCACCATACAATTCCAAATATCATACCTCTGTGCATTGCATTTTAAGAAATTTTCAATATAGCCCTACATACATAAAAGGGAAACAAGTTACCCCCAGAGCGATACTGTTTAGACCCAAAAGGCATGTTTTTAACATGGTGGAGGCCAACCATAAGATGTTCCATGCCCAAAATCAATCCTCGAGCATTGCTGTTTCAGCATAGACGTTTTTAAGGTTTTCCCTTAATAAATATCAGGAAAACAAGTATCCCCTGGGGCGTGGCGCCATTTTTTACCACAAGGAACACCATTAAATGTTACATTCCAAAATACAATCCTCTGTGCATTGCAATTTTAAAGGAGAAGTTTTCACTACAAACATAAAGGAATAACTAGTAACCCCTTGACTGGTCCAGTTTTAACCCAAAAGACATTTAAACACACTTGGAAGAGAACCAATGTATGATGTTACAATCCTAATATCAAACCTCTGTGCCTTGAGGTTTCAGAGAGTTTAAAGTTTTCCATTTACATTTATACAAATAAGGGAAACAAGATAGCCCGGGTCAATTTTAAGCTTAGAAAAGGGTCATATAATGTTACATTCCAAATATTACACCTTTGGGTTCATTTTAGCGAATACCGTAATTACTCTATGTTTTCGGACACTTAAAAATATTATACGTGTCCGAAAACTTAGATACCAAAAATATTCACAAAATACAGGTGTCCGAAAACTTTCGAGTCGAAAATTGAAGTGTCCGAAAAAAGCGTCAATAGTATCAACGACTACCTGTAATAGCACGGGCTTGTAAAATATCATGCCCTAAAGTATAAATTACAGTTATATATGTTTGCACTGCATTCTAAATAATTTTAAATGCTTAATTTATTTGACAGAAAGTTACTACAATGTTGTACTTTGACCAACGAGTTCAAAGATAAGCATGTGATGTACCCATACTCGCTAGTATGAACCTGTAATTAACACAATAAAAAAGCAAACTATGAATTCTTTGTTTGTTCATTTCCGATAGTTGTTGTCTAACACCTTCCATTGTTCATAGAACTTGCAATACCCTGGTAATAGTCAAAACGCTTATGCTATCGGGCGAAACCATTGTTTACAAGGTTATTTACCCAATAACGCAAATGTAATGGTCTGTTGCCTTCAGGCATGCACCTGCCATGTTTTATAATGTTAATCTGGTTGTAAAACCCCATGATCGAAGTGTCATTAAATATCGATAACAGGATCGAAATTTGGTAAAATAGCCCTGTTAAATATACTGTCCGAAAACTTAGAGACTTATGGACAAAAACTTGTGTGTCCGAAAATTAAGAGTCACAAAAAATAATTATTTTTGGTAAAAAAGGGGTGTCCGAAAACAGAGTAATTACGGTAATATTTTGAAGCCATTTCGCCATATAGGTCTTTATAAATCTTTTGATCCCTGGGGTATCGCAATTTTTGGTCCCAGGGTAATGCCTGGAACAAACTAGTGTAACACTAGAAAATCTTTACTATCAATATTTAAGCCCTCACCCATGTGTTAAAATCTTATTTTTAGCCCTGTTTACCTCCATATGAAATAGACAGGAACGATATGAACAACAAGGCAAGAGGGTCACCTAAGGATCATTCTTGTGAAATTTCATTGAAATCTGCTTGGCCGTTCAGAGGAAAAGTGATAAGATGAAAAAAATCATGGATGCACTAACGCATGGACTGACAGACAACATGGTATCCTTAAAGCTGCCCATTATCACTTGTGCCCAGTAGAGCTTATAAATGCTTTTACTTGCAAGGAATGTCAGCACTTAAATTTCTTATTCAATGAAAATAGTATATGATAATTAATATTAAATCATCATAACAATATTAAGTACAAAGTATGTATGTAAAAGTAAAAAAAACAAACATTTCAATGTATCCATTAACATGTAATAATTTATAACAAATGGAACTTACTTGTATCTGACTTCTATTAACACAAAACAGGGGTGTGCTATTTGAACTCTGCAGTGGAAAATTCAGAGTTTACAAAATTATGAAATCTCCTTTTGTGTTCAAATAAACTCTTCATCTTAAAATAGTTCAAGCAAACTTAGGTTCTATTAGTAATATTGGTTTGGCATTGAAAGGCATTGAAAGGAAGCAAATAGGCTGAAAGGAGGAGATATCACATCCCTGCATAAAACACAGAGCGTCCCTGTATAAAACTCAGCATAAGACTTGTACAGTACAACACACTAAAATTAATTTGAAAATGTAAGTCCTAAGCTTCAACAGCGTTATTTGTTCCTAGACAAGACCATGTCAGCAACCCTCTCCAGGGCCGTCGTGTACTTTGAGTTGGTCAGAGTATGAATCTGTCGTACCGCTTCCCGGCTGTGATTCTGGGCCAGCTCCCTTGTCTCAGCCACACCGTCACTCTGCAGGGGACCAATAGATATGAGCCTCACTTCGGTCAACAATGATTCATGCATATGTGGGAAGTGTCAACTCAGATTCAGGATAAGCCTCTGCCAACTACACAGGCTAATCAAGGTCGAAATTTAAGGCAAATGAATTAAGCCCTTTTTCATAGAGCACTGATTATATTGAGAATGTTTGGTTACTGTAAACAAGGACATTATATTTAGCAAGTGTTAGATAAAATATGATCTCATTAATTGCATTTTTAAATAACACAATTCAAACAAATTTATTAATTAAAGGAAAAGATAAACATTTTATTTATTACTGTGATGTTGAACGAATGTTTATATTGATCTGAATGCTTCACCTGTCACTGTAATTCTCTAAACATGTATACAGAATGCTCAAACCTTTGCCACAAGTTGTCTGGCAGTCTCCACGTCCCCCTCCTCTGTGAACCTCCTCATGATCATGGCATTGAGCTCGGGATATTTCTTGGCTGCAAACAGCACAGGGGCTGTAGCCAGCCCTAGCTTGAGATCAGCGGCTGTTGGCTTTCCCATCACGTGATCACACGATG
The DNA here is from genome assembly GCF_020536995.1 of Dreissena polymorpha. Classification (NCBI taxonomy): domain Eukaryota; kingdom Metazoa; phylum Mollusca; class Bivalvia; order Myida; family Dreissenidae; genus Dreissena; species Dreissena polymorpha. The sequence goes on along the minus strand of NC_068369.1, from coordinate 59,962,464 downwards.
TGAAGTCAAGCAGATCATCTATCAGCTGCAAACAAGGAAACAGTAGGATTACATGTTCCGGAAACACTTGTGTTAGTTTGGGAAAATATCTGTGGCAGAAAATCCCCCCCCCCCATTTCTATGCTGTAACCAATTGGGTAAACATATTGTATTCCTGTCATATTTTCTAAATATCTATGGCAATCTTCATGAAATTGACACAAATGTTCCATTGTGGGTCTACATGTGCATATGGTTAACAATTTTGCTTCACTACACATAGCTAAAATATTAAGTGCGATTCGCTACACAATTATGATGTCAATTATATACTTTTTCCTGAGGTATGTTTTTACATGTGATTTAACATATGTCAACGTGTTTTTTATTTGTTCTAGGTCATAAATAGCATCGCGAAAATAAATGTTGTGTGGCAAATTTTTTGGAGATGCATCCCTAGGTGTAATTTTATGTCTAAATTTCCATATGTATGAACGGTCAACGCCCGCTTTGCAGGCTTTTGCCCGTATAAATGTTTCTCAACACCATTTTTTCGTAACCCTAAAATAAGATTTGTAAATAATTTTACACATATGTTTATTAGATGGTCTTCTGCCAAAATTATTTAAAAGGTTCTGTTTGACTTTACAAAATATACGCTTTTTTCTTAATGGAATTTGCGTTAGTTGTGCACATTTGAAATATTTATTTTTAAACATTGTTGACCAATCTTCTTGAAAATTTGCACAATTATTCCTTGTTAGGACTTCTAAAAAACATGTGCATGTGTTTCTGCGTCTGCATAATATGGCTACCATAGCTAACAAGAGGGCCAAAGGCCCTAGGACACTCACATGAGCCCCAGATTATCTTGACTGACATGGACCCATATTCACCAAACAATTCTTATACTAATGTCTAAGAATTCAGATATTCTTTCAATTAGAATAATCATGAGCTGCTTCAATTATGAGTCAAACTTGGCATTAATCACCTATACCTACATAATTTGCATGTAGAACATATGGTTAATGACATTATCTACAGCGGGGTAGCCTGTTAATGTTCAAACACTGGACGTAGTTTTTATTGTTTCTAAGTCTATTCATTATTCTTAAGTCTGAGAGTGGAATGGTGAATATGCAGGAATATATGCTTTCATGATGTTGACAAAATAAATGATTAAACTACGATTGATCCCGGTTTCCCTTTTTAATATCAAATAAAAGTCTGGTACACATATTTTTCATCATGTCATACAAGAAAAACAGTATCACCTGGGAGTTGAAGGGACAACTTTCAAACCTTCTTAAGAATCAAAGTTCCAATGTATTTTTTTTTCAAAATGTAAAACAATTTTTAAAACAAAAAAAACAATTAACATAGGAATGCTACTTATTGACTGGCCCTTAAACTTTGCTGAAAAAACCCAAGACTGATCTTCTTTCTGTTGATACTATTAACCCTTATAGATAGTAAATAGTAAATTCTGTTTGTTTAAATGTTTTTGCCTTCCAGTTATTTTTTAACTCAATTTTTTTGCTAGTTTTTGCCTTCCAGTAATTTTTTTAACTCATTTTTTTGCTAGTTTTTGCCTTCCAGTTATTTTCAAATCTTGTTTTTTTATGTCACAACCCCTAATAACCCAGCCATCCATATACCTGGAAACTAATGCCTATATTCTTGCCATATTCAAAGGCCACTTCTTCCACGCCTTCATCACACTGGCCTAGGATAGCCACCTGAAGCAGAGATGCAGTAGTTATACATGAGTATATTGCAACACATGGCACATCAGAACTGAGAAGAAAACTTTAAAGGAGTTGAAACTATTATTGAAAATCACTTTGAAAGTTGAAACATGTTTTTATTCTGATTTTAATCTCAATGACCTCTTTTAATATGGGAATAAATAAGAAAAGCAGAACATGTATGCTTGCAGCCTGCCGTCAATATATGAAATTGTAAAGAGTTTTTTTCATTGTGGGCTCCTGTAACCTTGACCTCAGAATGCTTGATCTAGAAATCGATATGTGTCATCCTTAGCTAAAGCCTAACCAACATACTGATTTATATGATCCAAAGTAATTGTTCTTCTTATAATTAGTTGAAACGGTTGAAACGGTTATCATGTCACATGCCCTTATGACCTTAACCTATGAATGATTGTCAACAATTTTGATAACTCAAGAATAAGCAGCACAATAATTATGATCATTATGTGCTCAAAGCTACAAAAATAGATTTGAGCAGTGAAAAGGGGATTTAATGCATGTGTGTAAAGTGTTGTCCCAGATTACACTGTGCAGTCTGCACTGACTAGTCAGGGACAACACTTTCCGCTTTTATTGTATTTTTATTTTAAGTGAAAATCCAGTTTAAGCGGAAAGTTTTGTCCCTGATTAGCCTGTGCGGACTGCTGGGACGACACTTTGCACATGCATTAAACCCCCCTTTTTACAGAGCACTGCCCATTTATTTATGGAGAAAACAGTTAAAATGTGTCTGAGGCTTGACCTTCCTTGTTTTGTTGCTTTCAGAGCAACCATTAACCCATCGACAATTCTCAAGGTCAGAGCATTCACATTATTGGGACTATTTGAAGTTTGAAATTGAACATGATTTCAAGAAACTATTAACACTTTTATGAAATATAACAGACTTTGAAATCTCTTCACGCCCTGTGTTGTCTCATATAGGAAAATATTTGGACCACATTATTTGTAAACCCGTCAATGCAAGGTAGTTGGAATAATATAAGGTTACCATGTACTCAGTTTGAGCTTCATATAATTTTTGGTAGTCACTTTGAGAATAAAACTATATCATGACGCATTGTAAAATTGAAAGATATTATGTTATTTGTTAATACATGCTGGACCAAATGTTAATTTACAAATAACATGATTCTGAAATTTTCTGGACCGGAAAACACAAGCTTTTGTCATTACATCCAATAGACTGTGGCTGATTCTGTTCCATAGAAAGTGCACATACCGCTTTACAGCTGTTTGCGAGAAGACTGGCAGTTTTTTTGAAAGACTTATTGAGGTAGTGTGTGAATCTCTCCTCCTCTCTCTCCTTGGACCCCAGCTGCATGAACTCACCTGAAGACAGCAAAATACAAGAGGTGTGTTTGTCAGAAACACAATGCGCCCTATTGCGCCACTTTGAAGTCATATATTAGACCTTTGACCTTGAAGGATGATCTTGACCCTGACCTTTCACCACTCAAAATGTGCAACTCCATGAGATACAAATGCATGCCAAATATCATGTGGCTATCTTCAATATTGCAAAACTTTAACCCAACTTTAACCAAGGTTAAAGTTTTGGGACAGAATGACAGACTGACAGAATGACAGACAGGCCAAAAACAATATACCCCTGATCATTTGATCCGGGGGCATAAAAACTGCTATCTGTACATTTCTAAATAACCCTCCTTCTGAGAAAATTGGGCTTAATGCATGTGCATAAAACGTCATCCCAGATTAGCCTAAGCAATTTTCACAGGCTAATCAGGGACAATACTTTTTGCCTAGACTAAATTTTGTTTATAGTTCCCCTTCAAGCAAGTACATATGAAGTGTAAACATCCATATTGGATAACTTGTATAATTGAATTAACGGATATGTTCTTCCATTGGGGAAGATATCATCTATTCAGACAAGAGTATTCCTAACAAACATGCGTAAAAAAAGAAACTCGATGAGCACACAACAGGCACTATGTTCGACAAATCAAAGTAGATTTAATACAGATTGAGAACTCTTTTCTGAAATTCCAGCAAAAATTTAAGTGGAATATAATGAATTTTATGATTGGAAAAAAATAATCAAAAAAGAAGAACAATTGTTAGAACACAGCCCGCTCAGTTGGGCGATGTATTGGTACAAACTCTAATGATTACAAAAGCAAATGTTCCGTGTGAACTTTACAAAGAAAATTAATTTGTTCAAACCCATTTCTATCTTGGATTACTTGGGGAATATAAAAAAGGCATTAAATGTAAATTGTTTGCGTCCCCAACTCAATTTATTTCTATTTATGAGTCCATTGCAAAAAGTTTGCGTCAGAGACGTAGGATGCAGAGGTAAAAATAATCCCTGAAGTAATACCATGTACATCATGAACCTTGTAAACTAATATCGTCACAAGAGCAAAGCTACAGACTGCAAATTCAATCCCTTCCTGATTCTGATGATTTACCTCTGACTAAATCCTCAGTAATCTGAGCCACCACTGAGACCACGTCTTCATTCCGTATACGTGCAAGCTCTATAGATGCCATCGCCATCACAAAGTCTCCCCCTATTATTGCCTGGAAAAGAATATTAACCCTATACCACTTTGATATGTATTTTCATGCATTTGTAGTCCCTTAGAAAGTTCAATTTAATATAAGACCTTTCTTACTTGATTCAAGTTTTAAAGGCTTCATTTCTAACCCTTAGATAATGATGAGCAGCGAACAGTATAAAACCTGAACAGACTGCGAGTTACTCTCAGGCTGTTCTGGTTGTATGCTGTTTGCACATAGCCATTTACACTTTGCTTGTGAGTGGGTAACTGTAAGAATACAGCAAGAGCTTTCCCACAACAGCACGCTTGAGTATTCTGGACTTTTCTTTTGCTTTGATAGCATTAGTTTCATTTTCAATCTGTCTTCTATAATTGTATGTCAGTCGGATATGATGACCACAAAGACATATTTGATGTTGATTATCTGAAGATGTTATACATCATACATGTATGTAAACTTAAAGCTTAAAATTTAGGAATACAAAACAATGTCACCTTGGCAGGGATTAACCAGCCAAATAATCAAATAGACTTTAATAACTTTTAAAGCATTTGCATGTTAACGACCAATGCACAAATTTCACGGCCTTTAATAACTGGCGCAAGCTCTCTTGTGCAATGTATTAATACATAAGCCTACTTTGAGATGGCGCTAAGGACCTGATGTTTGATAAATTTCACAGATAATTCTTCAGAGTGAGTACATTTAATATGTTTTTCCAACATATTTCACAATATTTAAAAGATCTGGCAATGTAGTGCGATTCAGCAAATATTAATTTATCCATAAACATACATAAACATAAAATCAAAACCCATTTGTTAACTTGAGGACCTTAATAAGTTGTCATGGTGTAGTTGTTTTAAGGAAATCAATATTTTTTGCTTGTGTGACCAGCAAATTTCTATTTGGTCTATAGGGCCACCTCGGAAGTAGAATTGGCTCATTTATCAATGCATTGTAAAAAAAAAGGTGGCAGCTAAGATTACCGGCCATAAAGTTACAGCACAATACTGCCATACAATTTCAAGGTATTGTAAAGAAACTATTTATTTTTTTTTAGATACAATGACCTTGACTGAAATGGATGCAAATCTTATTTTAGATCTGTCAGCTAGATCAACATGAAGCCTATCTACACAAACACTCCAATGAACAAGACTATTGCCAAGCAATAAAAGTCCCCTATCTACGCAGGATTCACCATTTTCAGCAATATTTGTAGTCTATTTGTTGCCATAGCAACCAGAATTCTTGATGTACGAACAAAATGAAATGACATGCATAATCACCATATTGCCATCTGTCCATGTTTCAAGTTTTATGAAAAAAATATGAAGAACTTTTAAAGTTATCGCAGGATCCAGAAAAGTGTGACAGACACACAGAGCGCAAACCGTAAGTCCCTCTGCGGTTTCACTGGTAGGGGACTCAAAAAGGGGCCTTTTGTTAACACTCAGTTTTAGTCATGATTTTCCTTTTTTCCCTAAAAATTTCAAAAAAGATTGATCCTTGCAGTAATGAGTGTTTGATGTTATTGGTAATGTGAAAACTATTTGATTTATTACACAAACAGTCTTCTATTAAATGAAATAATACTTATCAATTTATATAAAAATCAGTTCTAAGTTTGCAACTTTATAATTGTAAATTAAGATAATTCAATTAGAATTTTCATGTTAGCATTAGTGAAGTAATGCTGCTAAACTGCAGGTCAGATTTATGGAACTTGTTAAGTAACCTCACTTAATGAACTGGAACACAATTGAGAAGTTTAAATTTATTACCAGTAGTAGAAACAGTGATGTTGCAGCTTCAACCCTTCCCCCATAAAGAAAAGTGACAATCACTTTTGCAACCAGCATAAAACAAGAGCAGCCTGCGAGTAACTCACAGTCTGTTTGCTGCACATCAGTAACTAAGGGTTGGAAATGAAGCCTTTGTTGAAACTTGAATTCCGTAAGAAAGATACTTAATTAAATGTAATTTTGTAAGGGACTAGAAATGCGTCAAAAAATGTGTCTTTGTGATAAATGGTTAACTTAACCAGAGCGTTAATTGGACGCAAACATTTGGGTGAGTAGTAGTCCAGCCAAACATTATTTTTGCTTATTTCAATTGTTCACCATTTTTGACAGTATTTAAGTAAACGAATTTACACTTTGCTAATAAACCAGGATTAAACCAGTACAAAAATTACATACTTATACTAGACGTAGTACCAGTACAAATCCCTATTCTGTTCTCATGAAATACCACAGTACAGTAATGGTCAAGCCCCTTAGCCAATTCTTACTTTTCTCTGTCCCCACACTTGATTGATGGAGGGTTTGCCTCTACGAGAGTCAGCCGCGTCTATTACATCGTCATGCATTAAACTGGCTGTGTGAATCATCTCTGCTATCATAGCGATTTTTTCCTGGCTAGCTAAAAGCCTGAAAAGAAGGTTATATTTCAAACAATGAATAAGAAACAAACAAAGACTACACAAAAATAACCACGTAGAAATAAAAAATCCTTTAACTTAAAATTGAATAACAGCAAAAGTTAATTTTTATTGTTGTTATGTTTAAATGAATGAATAAAAACACCTTCATTTAAAGATCCCATACTCACAAGATTAACATTCTTATGATATTGACAATGACAAAACTAACATACTTAGAAAATGTTGTTTGTTATTTATAAAACTGAAAGCACCCTTGCAAATGGTGTTCCTGACTTTGGTCTGGCTATTTAGTATCTAGAATTGTAGGAATAAAAATGTAATAGGAATAAAAATACATATGAATTTATAGTTTACGATTCAACTGTCGGAATGACATATGCATACTTAACCGTTCATGTATTTAGTTCAATCTGATATTTTTCAATTGCCAACAGTATTTTAGCCATATCATGGCAGTCAGTAATCCAATTAACACATTTCCTGGGTTAGTTCCCTAACAAGAACTTAGTTTATATATATTGCCAGCAACACATAGCTTCCATACTTTAGTAGTAAAAAAAGAATGGCAGAGAAGAGTTTAATGACCAATCTCCTCAAAAGTTACATGGCTGAGCCAGGGATTGAACCAGCGATTGAATACTGTAGTCCAGCTCTCCACCGAGTGAGCAAGTGGCAAATTGAAATATACATATCTTTAAAATATATACTGTATTTAGCAAGTTAAAACACCAAAGCATATATTTTTTTGGCAATGGAAAATACTTAATTCATTTTCTTGTTTGATAATTACACACAATTTTATTCCTGAGTTTATTTACAATAAATAGCTTAAGAAACACTTTTAGTTTTACTAACACCAATATTTATTTATTAGGTCATCTTGGCATTATTGATGTTGTAAGCCAAGCGACCAGGAGGTCACAGGATCGATTCCCACTGAGAGAGCATTCTTTAGATCTCTGCCTAAGACACCAAGAACTGGTTCTAGTCGCAAGAAATGGACTTGAGAGTGTTACAAAAAAGCCTGAGGCTTTCAATGTAATCTAGCTGAAATAAATAGGTTTAAACTAGACTAATATTTATTTACCTGTCCATCTGAGTCTCATGGAAGTTGGCAGCCTTTGCCATCAGCATAATCAACATTGGACGAAACAACTTGCCCTGGCCATCAAAGTAGTACTCCGAAACATGCAGTAGCTCATGATCTATTGCTTTCAAATCCTGGAAATATTTGTAGAACTGCTATACTGGTAAGGTTCAGAACAAGAAGTGCTTGTATGATACTAAGACAGAACCCTATGGGGAAATAGATTATAGTAAAATCAAATTTTAATCTCATTCATGAACCTTATTAACATTTTAATATCAATTCACAAATTATTGTCACTGCTGAAATTTTTTATATCATAAAATTGCACTTGCATTCACAAGTCAAAATTTGCATAATCACACAAATATAAATGTTTAAGAAATAGCTTTGCTACAAATATTCATTTCCCATGAATTGCTTCCATATAAATGCTATTTTTTGTGCCTATGTTTGACAAATCGTAGAGTATAATATGAGTTTGGCTGTATTTATATAGTGACTGATAAAACTCTCATGCAGTATTTTAGTAACTTCATAAATAAACTACAGCTTTGTCTTGCTCTTTCACAGGATTGGCAGCAAATTTGTAAACAATAGGCACGCTTAATGGTGATGACATCATACAAAATACTAGTAATACTTGCTTGAAAAAAGATGGAAGTACATTTAAGGTGAATATTTTATGTAGATCTACAAACAGACAGACAGACCGTCTTCAATTTACCCACTGTCAAACTTCGTTTGTGGAGGAATAATGAACAAACAATGTTAGATTTATGGTTCCAAGCTATGTAAGTACAGTACCTGCTTAATTCTGCAGGTAATCCCATTAAGATGGTTTTCTACTAAAGTGTATGGATGTGTGGATGGTGAGTTGAGGTCTTTTTCAGCCTGTCTGCCCTTGAATCTCTGTCCAAGGTATGGTAGGCCATGGGATCTCACTTTTGCAGTACATAGACTTTCCTGAAATGTGCAAATTAACCAAATTTGAGAAGACACCCAAGCCTGGCCATTTCATTGAAATGTATGTGTGCTGTCTCAAAAGTATGAAATTTCAATAAAAAAAAACATTTTCCTAAAGCAGAACCTCAGGTCCACCCTCAATTTGTATGCCCTTTTGTTTCCATCTTTCATACGTGAACATTCTTGTGAATAAAGACACACCTATTCCCAAGTGTGTTATAAGATGATTTTATACAGCATCATACATTATTACCGGTTCTTGGTAATAACAAAAATTCTTTTTAATGAAGCACAATGCAGGTTTGGCAAAGAAATTCAGAAGTTCGATCATAAAAATATTCTATACAGGTAAGTAACTTTTATTAAAACAGTAAATTTCCTTTACTTGTTTATTCACCGCTTGGAGTAATTTAATCCTTTTCCCAATAAAAAGCGAAGTAAAAAAGACTATGTGCAAATAGCATAATACATCACGTACCAGAAAAGCCTGCGAGTTTGTTTCAGGTTTTATACTGATGAGCAGCAAACAGTAACTAAGGGTTAGAAATGAAGCCTTAAAACTTGAATCTAGTAAGAAAGGTCTTTAAACTTTAAGAAAGGTGTTTAATTAAATTAATTTTTATTTGAATTTAACTTTATAAGTGATTACAAATGCTTTAAAATATGTTCAGTGGAGACCCATTTACAGTGATTTTGTTTAGGGTACACTAAGAACAAGATTCTCGTGTTTATACACGCACCAGCTCCAAGTATTTTGTTTTACTACAAATACTACAACTAAAAATTAAGACAAGTACAACATAAATGATGACACAAAGGTATAATTGAATTTAAAAATCTTTCTTCAACTAAAATAACAAATATAAAGAAGTGAAACTCCAGCTGCTGGAGCAGTATTGCATTTTCATTATACATGTAATGATCATATAGTATACAATTTGTTGGTCCTTTTTTTAAGGCAAGTGACCAATTGCCAAAACAGTACGAAACAGCAAACTACGAAATAACATACAATCATAGAAAAATAAAGCTGGGGTCACCGCTTTGGAATGGTCAATGGGGGTTTAAACCGGTTTAAGAGCGCTCAACCTCATACTAAACTAAAATAATAACACTTTATCCATATTCCATACATGTTTGCATTCTTTTGGTCTTCTTCATTAAATTTCCACATAAAACTGAAACACAACACAACATGTTTATTTTTAATATGCCATGTAGAATTCTTCCTTTGGTGTGATGTTACTGGATAAAAGTCGCTCGGGTCAATCATGCACATAGTCTATGCTTTGCGTGGTTAAACATGCTGTATATAAACAAATTTAACATAGATTTCCAGGGAATAAAATAATTCTTTGAAGATAAATCCTTTATTGTAACACAGTACACTGTTAACGGTTTACCAGAACGCTTTGAGGGCAGCGTTAATCAGCAACTATTATTTATGATCGATGTCGGTCACAAAGTAAGCCAGATAGATTAACAAGGAATAACAGTTCTATCATTTACGTAAAATAAAACAGCAATTAAAACAGTACAATTATGACAGCGTCAATCATCATCATAAAGGATTTTACTGCAAACAATTACTGTAAAATTTGTTGTTAACAATTGTTACTAATGAAAAGTTAAAGGCAAAGGGTGCACAATTAATTACAAATGGCGAGTTATATGTGTAGACAACAGCCGATAACAATTTTATCCTGTAACAATTAAATTCCAGTACATGAATATTTCATCATGTCTTTTTATAGAACTTATTTTTGCCGTTCTTCTACAGCAATCTGATAGATTTTGCTGCTACAAGTCCCTTTGTAATCATCTACCTCGTTCTTAGTATATGTATTCATGTCCCCAAAAATTGTCAAATATCCCGGAAAATTAAGCTCATTGCCCAGAATAGGTCTAAAAATTTATGGCATGTATGACGGTATCAGAAAGTCCCTGGGAAGCACGTTTTTTGCATGTGAGCATATGAAGCAATAAAATATTTCTTTGTACATGTATCATATTGCATTCAATCTAAATTTAAATTCGCTCGTTCAATGAAAGCTCTGCCCCATAATGCACTGTTCTCTTTACACATCTAAAAAATAGTGTATGTATGTGGAAGTGTTTATGAAATTTGAAAACATATTTATAGTCATAAATGTTCAAGATTATTATTTTTTAAGAGATGTAACTTTATTGGATTATCAGATAAATGTGCACATTAAAAAAGCGGTAATGTATATTACTGTTAACGATACGATTCTGTTTATATGCATGTATTTGCGGATGACAACACAGCATGGCAATAAACAGGACCTATATTAAAGGCTATACTTTACCCGTTTTTAAAGCACCCTGCAATAAATGAGTTAAAACTTATAACGTTGTCCGTTTATAATGCTGTTGCATGGCTTGGACTCCGTCATGCGCATTATGTTGGAGTTACAGTGTAACTATATTGTTGCTCATTCTTTGTTAGTCTCACACAATGACCCAAAGCAACAGGTACACTCATATATAGAGCAAATTAGCTTATATTTATGTATGTGGGTATGTAGTCATCGTAACGTTGAAATTTGGCTAATATTTTTTTTCCTAAGGGCAAGCCTAGCTAAGCATGATGTTGCATAGTGTTATTCAATACACCTGTGAAATCATAGTTGGATACCTTTTCTTTTATTATGTATATAAGGACCTTTTGTCAAGTACCAGAGCATCGCAAGCACGTGTTATGCAACATTTTGACCGGTTGCTTAACCCAGGGCAAAATCTTGAAATTTACCTTTTTCGTTTTATGGCAAGAATGTTTTAAATACATAGAAAGTCTTCTCAATGATGCACCAGTAAATCCTGTTTTCATACCATGAACACAAACGTCATTTTTAAGACAATAGTTTAACATTTTAATTGATGTTCCTGACATTGACAACACTGTGGTAGCCATTTTGAAAATTCGTATCAAACTACAAGGTTATTCAAAGGTCAGAAACTGTAATGTTCCATTTCTGTACGTAAATTGTTGTGTAAGTGATTATTTAAATAATCTATTCAAAAATGAATATAATAATTGAAATAAAGGCTTATTCAATGTTATATATCGCATTTAACAAAATGCGTAACTGCGCGTTGCATCTAGCTCTGACAATTACAATGAATTTCACGCATGATTAAAGCGGTAACATAAACAGTCGGCGATCTTGCCCGATTGGAAAAGTTGGGGAAACCCCTTTTGACTAGTCCATATAAACGGACTCCCAGAGCATTTGATAATTTTTGCTATGGCGGCTCTCAGCAACCCATTGGGTTATGAAGCTGAAGTTGAATTATTGCAACTACCTTTTGACTTGCACACAGCTCATCCAACGACTTACACCTTCTGGCAAGTATGTGTTCAAAACAGGCAAGTGCGGAAAATGTTGATAGATGCTTAAAGTTGCTCACCTTTGGGCTTGAATATCTGACGAACAACAACATTTAAAACAAATCGCTACAGTCAAATTTAATATAATTGTTTTAAGATTGGATTCAGTTCTTTAAGTTGTTCCTTGGATGAGTTATGTGATGCCCGGACACGTTTTGCCAAGGTATATGAAAAATATGGTTGTTTTCTTTCCTGATCGGGCAATTTTCCAATCAATATTTCCCGATCGGGCAAGTCAAAGGGGGATTCCCCAACTTTCCCTATCGGGCAAGATCCCCGACTGATAAACGCGCCTGTTAGGCTTGGTATTATAACTCGTTGCTGTTTAGTAGATGATCTGATTTTAAAGTCCTTAGCGTCTCGTAACATTAATATTCGCACTTGAAACTACGCCTGGACCATGGAATCCTAGAGCAAGACCTGAATAAACTATAAACCTGGGCATGGGACATGATTCGACGCCAAAAATGCTTTCCTAACAATAAACCAAAAAACCTTAGAGGGGCCTTTTCACAGACTTTGAATTAAAGATTGTCATTAAATTCTCTATATTGATAGATGTAAACATTGGATCTATTGAAAAAGCTCCAATAAAAAACAACAAGAATACAATTAAAGAAAGAAAATATGTAACCTTCAACTGGGCTCGAATCACTGACCCGTGGAGTAAAAGTCTAACGCTTAGACCACTCGGCCATCCATGCTCATGTTGTTGTTCTGAGTTTATTGTCAGGTCCCACGCCAAAGATATAATTTAGATCCAAATAAACCAGTGCACGGTGGCCAATGAGACCTTAATGTGCACTGGTAGTTGACAATTCAAAGACAAATTCTTGTCTGTACGCCTCCGCCAAGGGAGTGCAAGCACCGCTCTGCCTTTATGGCCCCTCTCGCTGTAACCGGCTGTCGTCTTCATCCCCGAGACGGTTTCTCCAGCGCGTTGAGCGCAATAGGTACCGCCGCCCCGGGGTCCCTCTTTAAAGCCACCCCCTCGATGTCCATGGGCTCCCTCCCCGCAGAAGGAACCCCGAGTCCGTCCCGTATGTCCTTCCACTGTTGGTCTTGCTGTCCCGCCGTACCCGTCCCTCTACAGACGGGACCTCTGGACCGGTACGGGCAGGCGAACTCTCGACGATAAACAGCGGATTGGTCAGATCCGCTGCATCCTGGAGATGACAGCAGTCTCAGCAGTGAAGAAGACGTCCGGCTCGAGGGTGACGGACTCAGCTGGATTTGCTGAGCCATCCGCGGAACGCTCCAGCTGCTGACCGAGCATCCATGCTCATAAAATGTGTGATGTATTTTATACTTTAAATAAGCAATCCTCGTAGTATCAGAAAATATAACGACAACAACAGAACTCTCAAAATTATTCAATCGTTTCACGTTGCAAAGCTTACTAATTTTAAGGTTTTTAAATCGTAAAAAGATGCATTTAATGGATATATTAGAGCATGGTTAATGTTCAGTAATACTGTCTCCTCACACATATCATATCTACAACGAAAATTTGCGATTCAAAAACATTTTATTTTAATTTTGTCAATTTATCAAAACGTGAAAAGACCCTTTCAATACTTGAATGGTGCTTATTGTCAAATTATTCAGAGGTGCACACATATCTCGACATAATAACTCTTATATATTGATTTGATTTCAAGTAACGGAAAACAGGTACCACGTCTGAAATAAGCTCTAAATGCATCCATTGTTTGTGTGACACATAATAGACCATGGGCAGTATCCACATTTACTAAAAGCCACATCGAAACCCTTTTATTTGAAAGATATCAAGAAGACATTCGTTTCTTAATTAAGCATCATTTATGTGGTGTTAAGAGTGAATCCATTAATATTAAAATATCTCATTACGCCCTTAGTATAAAACCCTTAGTATAATAGCACGAGAACAAGATAAGTAGTGATGTCACTTCTTGACGCTTATATGTTTCGATCTCTTACAAATACGTTTACCGGGAACTAGCACTTACATCCATCTGGAAAATATTGGTTTACTCACTTACTGGTTACTTGTAATTGATACATAGGTAAGGACAGTGCTGAAACCTATAAAGAGTGTGTATTTTTTGTATTTTATTATTACTTGAGTGCAGAACATTTTTATCGTGGATATGCGTTACAGTTATATTTGTAACATTTAGTTCGGTGAATATTTTTGGATACCGCCACGAAATAAATATTATTTAGAAGCAAACTGTTATGCACATATTGTGGAATTGTATATCTATAGTTCCATTATTGACACTATCGAACAATCTATTTGGAATAAAAATACTTAATCCGTGTTAATTATAGGTATCTTAGTATAGTCTAAGATTAAACTTTTTATAATGTTAAGAACAATTTTAAAGCATGCATGAACAAAAGTGAAAGTGAATGGTTCTAAAACGACTTTAAGTTAAAGCCACAGCTATGGCCATACCACTTTCATTCTATGTTCAGTGTTCCATAAACATTTTTGAAAGTATTAAGTATTCTATTATCAAAAGAGGTATCATTTTATTTTACATTTTGAAAATTGGATGTAAGATAAGGTTAATAATGAAAAGAAAATAGTTATCTAAATTTTAAAAGTGAAAATAATAACGGTAAAATTATTGTAACACGTGACTAGGCTATCATAACGTGATTAGTTATGAAGGCAGGAATATAAACCAGCTTTGCTATTTCCCGTGAAAGCTTTGCGCGGCGGTTGACATGAATAGCCTAAATACTATAATTTTGCTTAAACATTAAACAATGTTTTGCAAAACGAACATAATAAAAATGTTAGTGCCGCCACGTTTATTTTTTTGTAAAACAACGCAAACACATATTGCTCGTTTTCCATTCTTTTTAAATAAACCTTAAATAACATCTACTTATGCAATTGATTTAAGGATGCTACTATAAATAATAATTTTAAAAACGCAATACAAATTAAAAAAATATTGTCGTTTACGGTTAATTTTTTCAATGAACTGCGTTAATGGAAATTTATGAGTATGGTGTGCCAGCTATTAGCAAGTAAAATGTGATATTTGTGCTCATTAATATTTAAAAAATGCAATATTTATACCCATCATAACATAATGTACAACAGTCTAAAAGTAGGTTTTATGATTTGCAATAACCTAATAGCTCACCTTCTACAAAAATGACGTAATCCGATTGGCTTAGAGCGGTCACGTTCCCATGGTGTATTTTCGTTCTCTTATGCAAAGACTTATAGACTTCTATAGGTCTTTGTCTTATGGTAAATAATTGCTGCGGGTGTATATCCCATACACCATCAGTTACTAACAATCTAAGTAATATTTCTTAATCCTATAAAATGCACATGAGACACAATGCTATTCTTGATTAATTTCTTGTTTCTGCCAAGCTTGTGGCATTTTAACGTTTTATAGATCTATTGATGCTGTTATGCTTTGTGATTCGCCATTAACATAATATATTTTACATGACATTGTGTAGACAACAGTCAGTAAATAACGAAGATGGTTTACCATGTTAACTTTGTTAATGAGGACATTCACCTAAATATCAAAGTGTTGATATTAACGTGATGTTTAATGAAGCTCGCGTAATGCAGATATTCAGTTAAACTTTATCAATGTGCACATACAGACGTTAAATATTGTTTAGATAGCGATACATATGTAGACATTTTTTTTCGAAGAAATTACTTACTATAATCTTGAATGAGCTTTGCTTTAGTGTTAAATTAGTATCATATATGAAATTCAACAATTTTATTTTTGAAGGTAAACATACTATGAGTTGCAGATGCCATCTCGCTTTCAATGATATTGTTGAATTGTGCTCTGCAAGCAATACAAGTATAATGAGATATCAAAATGCAACTGTTGAGTCATGGCAATGTGGAGTGTCGACTCGTTTACGGAAAATACTTAGAAGGGGTCAACCGAAATGTAAAAAGTCATCCAGTTTCGTAAAGAATCTGTTTACTCGGCATACACGATACATTTGTTTATTTTTGGTGAATACTTAACATTAATACTTCAGTATACATGTATACTGTTAATCTCTTTCTTTTCCGAATGTTTTACGTTTTTGGAATATTTTGCCCGTTTCGTTAATATAATGTTCACATTTTTTTACCGAGTGTGAGGTTATAGGCTTACATGATCAAAGCTTGAGCAGACTGTTTTTAAAACATTATTTGAGTAAGGTTATTGACAATTTAAACAGCAACAATTTAAATACCTAACCGATAAGATGCATGCCAACGAGCTGAATCAAAATTATTATATTATAGTAACGGTAACTGTGTTTTCGGATTGTTATGTTCAAATGGAAGTTAAAGGCATGGTTCGGAATAAGGGAGGTAAAAGGTTAACACATATGAACGTTATTGTGGATGAACATGAACGGAATAAAGGTTGGATGCACTGTTAACACAATAAGAAAGTTTTCAAAATTGTATAGGCATTCGAATGAAAGGGGGACGGTGCGGAACACAGTTATGCTGGACAAAGGGTCGATTATTTTAAGCTTTAAGCTCATAAAAAAGATAATTCGTTCATCACCACAGTTAAGCATGCCATTATCTTCTTGTTTTTTGTCGTGAAGCAGGCCATTATCCATGTCCATTTAAGTACAGAAAGCTTAAAAAAAACATTTTGTTAAAGAAAAATGCAAGTGTGACTATAGTATGCCATCGTTTGACCGTCGTTAATTATGTTTTGTTTGCTTGAAAAAAAAAAAATTTATATAATTTTTCGTTGAGTCCAGTGATGCGTTGTTATTATTTCTTTTTGAATATTGATCTGAAGAAAATGTTTAACGATTTCGGTACGAGTTAATCGCACAATTAATGTGTATCAAAAATGGTCTAAGTGAAGATACAACGAAATGTATATATGAACTTACATACCCCTCTTGTTTTTTTTAGCTCACTTGAGCACAACGTGCTCATGACGAGCTTTTAGGATCACCTTTGTCCGTCGTGCGTCGTCCGTCGTCATTATTTTGCCTTGTTAACATACTAGACGACGCATAGTCTGATCTTCATGACACTTGATCAGAAGATTTGTCCCAATGATATATTGGTCGAGTTTGAAACAGGTGCACATGAGGTTAAAAAACTAGGTCACAATGCCATATTAAATAAAAAGCTTGTTAACAATCTAGAAGTCAAATTTATCTTCATGAAACTTTGTCAGAATATTTGTCCCAGTAATATCACAGCTTATTTAAAAAAAATTCAAGTCAGTTGAAAAATATGGCCGCCAGGGGGCGGGACAGTTATGCTTATATGGCTATGGTAGAACCTTATTTAGGTAGCGCACCTCTAATGATTTCCCGCGATTTCTTCGAAGGTTGAAGAGCCTACTATTAGGTGCCGTAGCCTAGTGGTTAAGGCGATAGACTAGAAATCTTTTGGGATATTCCCTCGCAGGTTCGAATCCTGCCGACGACGTATACTTTTTTGCGACGCGTTTTATTTATTTTCTAACGTAATTTGATTTAAAAAGGCATATAAGCTATATTTATTGTTAAATATGTTACAATTTTTATGCACATTCTTCAATTATTAAAATTAAAACAACGTTATGGCGAAATTGGGTGATTTACTGTTGAAAATACGAACCATGCATGTTGCATTTTTATTTTTATTTCAAAAAGTAAACGGTAAATCTGTCTAGTTCTTGGTATTTTTGCTGTATATAGTGTTT
Organism: Dreissena polymorpha; assembly: GCF_020536995.1. Taxonomy (NCBI): domain Eukaryota; kingdom Metazoa; phylum Mollusca; class Bivalvia; order Myida; family Dreissenidae; genus Dreissena; species Dreissena polymorpha. The sequence continues at coordinate 59,944,562 of NC_068369.1, read as the reverse complement.
CTATAAAAACTAAGTTTAAAATATGACTTAAATGATACTATTTTGAATTTTATGACACTTTGTTTTTAACCGACCCAATTTTTACTTGGCTGAAATCACTTACATTTGATGGCGCTCTTCCATAGATAAAAATTTGTAAAAAATAAATGTCTGTAAAAGAATACTTATTTCATCTTGTTTAAACTTTAAACACCTTTACAGCATCTGTACACACCAACTGCATGCCCATATTTGGAAATTTGAATGAATTATGGAACTTTTATATACCCCAGGGGTGAAAATAAACTGGACAAAAGCCGAGCGTGGGGGTGGTTTTGAAAAAATCGGTATATTTTTTTTAAAAGCATGGAAAGCCTACCTACAAATTTGCATGTAGTTCAGTGAAATGATGCTGATTAAGAAAATAATTAATTAGATTATATTTGGATATGTGCCCATTAGTGGTGCGCTACCTTAATACTCTAGAAGTCACACTTACAGTCCAATCTTCATGAAACTTGGTCATAACATTTGTCTGAATAATGTGGCTATAGTAAAACCTTGTTGACACTCTAGCAGACACATTAATAGTCCAATCTTCACGAAACCTGGTCAGAACATTTGCTCTTATGATAGCTCAGCTGAGTTCGAAAATGGTTCCGGTCCGTTGAAAATCATGGCCAACAGAGGGCGGGATAATGACTATATTAATATATTTATATATAACTATTTTTAAACCTTTTTAATACTCTAGAAGTCACATTTATAGTCCAATATTCATGGAATTTGGTAAGCACATTTGGTCTCATGATAGCTCTGCTGAGTGTAAAAATGGTTCCGGTCCGTTGAAAAACATGGTCGCCAGCACAGGTGGTTAGCGTGTGGCTATGATATTAATTAGTGAAATGAAACAAGTTATGCAACTCAAAATCACCCCAAAACGGGGTGCATCACTTTGAACAGCCATATCTTCATCAATTGTGCAGCGATTTTCACGATCTCGGTCTTGTTCAACGCAGAAAGGAATTTCCTTTCTGGGAATGTATATGTCTTGCAATATTTTTACAAATGCTTGGTCAACTTTTAAGAAATAACACGATACACAACTCGCATGACCCAGTTGACAATGATCATATTATCATAGAGTTACTATAATATCTGAATTTCTGAGCGATTGAAAATGCAATGTTTAATGAGGTTGTGTAGTGTATTATTTTTTGCTAGGTTTAATAAACATTATGTTTGATGTTCATGTCTTTTTAATAAATTATTTTAGTTTCACCTCTTTTTAATAAATCAGTTTAGTTTCACATATTTTAAATACATTGTTTTGTGTATGATCATTGTTTTGCATGCTTACATGGCAACTAAATTCTTGAGATACGTTGTAAACATCAATGATTATATTTGGAAAAAGGTAGATGCAAACTATGGAATATAATGGTACAGTTTTTTAAACATATTTTGCAGTGTCAGTACATTTGCTAATATAAGGTAATTGTTAGTAATCTTGTCTGAGCCAAATGTACTGCAAACTAATTTAGAGCAAATTTTACACAAGGGTCCATATCTATTGAGATTGACACTTTGACCTTGTATCTGCATTTGGAATGGAAGTTTTTTTTATCAGCTATTAAACAAAAAACAATCAAACATATCTTTGTATATACAGAATTTCAATAATTTGATTATTGTTGATGTTTGCATGGTAACCAATATAACTTGTATGATGGTTTCTTATTCTTGAGTTGTATTAACTATATCGTATTATAAAACCTTATGTTATTGTGTTATTCCTGCATTTGTATATATTTCATCATAATTTGAGAAATATTGCAAAAATCTTAAGTGTTCCGTGTTCAGCATACATGGGAGCTTCTGAAAATGTGAATAACTAAATTTCGTCCTTGTACCCTGTTTTGACCAAAAATCTCTCTCTAAAATAACGAAATTATCTTGTAATTCATAAACCCGACGAAAGGGTTGACACTTTGAAAGATAATGCTTACATAGCGTGTACATAGTTTTCATCATACGACATAACACTAGATTTGCTACCACCAACTCCAGCGAGACTAATGCTTTTTTTACGTACCTGCCCTTTATTCTTTAATATACCAATTTGAGTTTTCGATCAATTTAACAATATAATTCATGCACACATATTCAATGCATAGCATTTTTCTTTATTCGCGTGGTGTTATTTGAAAATGTTTTCGTTTTTGAAGCGCCCTGTCCGGCATCAGCATTTGACTGGGTCAACTCCTTGGAAATTTTCTTCGCCTCCCAGATCTGTTGGCATAGTGCCGTCATTGCCGCAGTCTTAATAGTCTTTATGCCGGGCTTAGCCTTTATTTGTCAATCAGCATGCCGCTGAAACATGACTGGCATGTATGTGCCCCGACCCGGGATCGAACCCGGGACCTCTGGACGTCAACGCAAGCGCCTTATCCACTGAGCTACGGAGGCTTAATTACTATGCAGGTGCCGCATGTTATCAGAACTTTAATATGCAGATTATTTTTATAATAAAAAACATCATGTATCAGATTTCTATTTTACTTAATGCCAATCCCGCAGCAAATGGAAGGACAGACAGAAGTATCGACTGGTTCACATTTGTTTTCATGTGCGAATTTTTTTTTTGTATACATATTTTTTGACAAACACACAACATGCACATCAAAAAATTGAACATTCAATGCAATTTATACCCACAGAGTTTCATAACCAGATGTGTTCGTTTAAATGGTAATATCTATTTCGTTAAGATGTGGTAAAAAGATGTGCCATTGCTATGTAAGAGTACTAAGATTATTAACCACATACTGAAGTATAAGCAAATTAAATGTGTCCTTAAAAATGTATAAATATATAAACACAACTTTTATTACAAAGGTATTTCCCCCAATAAGGGCAATCACAATAAATAACACTACCCAACAAATAACATGCGATTATAATATAATTCAAGAAGCCAATTTCGTCTCTTCAATGTATTCCACTGGTAAAGGAAATGTTTTTTTATGTTGGTTTAATATTTGCTTTTCGTGGTCATTCAAACAACTGCACATTTAATTGGAATTGTAAGACAGTTTTAATTGTATCAGTTTAACAAATTGGCCGAAGATCATTACAAGGAATACCAAAACGTTTCTATTTCTATAAGATTTTGTTTTCAGATACACGTTTTTTTTTAAACTTTATTTTATTGATATATCAGAATACCATTCACGATCATGACCGTACACATTTCATGATCGCAACTTAACGTTGCATATTGTATATCAACCAGATAAAACTGTTTCTTGAATAAGGTTTCGATCCACAGACCCGGTCAACGTATGTTGGTTTTTTGGCCTGGAGCGTAGCCCCAAGGCCATAGTAATGATACAAATTTCTCAGCCTATCCGAATTGGCTGGCTGCCAAAAACCAAATTCCCAAAAGTCCGATTTACCACTTAATTCATGCGTGCGCACTAAAAGAAGTTCTAGCAGATCTCAATAACCCGCCTTGTAAGTACAGAACATCACTATATAACATGAGAGTGTCATAAAAAGTGAAAAAAAATATTATTGAAGCAAAATTGCTAAACATTGGCTACGACATTGTTTTTATTGTTTGCATATTCGTGCGAGGATAAGTTCCTTACTTGACAGTCTAGGCCGAAAAGATACAAGTGTTTACGGAGACAGTAAGAAGAATTTTTTCTGGGACATTTTTTGAAGACATTTTATTTGGTATATATAAACATATTTTAAAAGACTGTTTTTGGCCTGGGGCGTAGCCCTAAGGCCATATCAATTTTACAAATTTCTGAGACAGTCAGAATTGGCTGGCTGCCAAAACCCACGAATGAATGAATTCCCAAACGTCCGATTTACCACTTGGCGGTAATTCATGCGCAATCAAAGAAGTTCTTCGAAGATCTCAATAACCCGCCTTGTAAATACAGAACATCATTATATAACATGACAGTGTCATAACACGTGTAAGAAAATATTATTGAAGCAAAATCGCTAAGCATTTGCTACGACATAGTTTAAATTATTGTTTGTATATTCATGCGAGAATAAGTTCCTCACTTGACGGTCTAAGCCGAAACGATACGAGTGTCTACGAAGACAGTAAGAAAAAAAAATTCTGATACATTTTTTAAAGGCATTACATTTGGTATTTATAACCATATTTTAAGATATTGTTATTTTATTTTGCGTTAACGAGACATTTAAGAAACAAGAAAATGAAAAAAAAACAACAACAAATATTCATGATAATTCTCGGAAATATACGAAGTTACCGGATATGATATTTCACTGCGCAGATCGAGCGCGCAAATCGAGCTCGAAAAGTTGTACGTGAGACAACGTACAAAATCTATACACCGTTCTTTATCAGGGTAAAGGCCCAGATTCGCTATGATGCCGACGGAGCCCCTTTGCGTGATCCGCGATCTACCGGGATGAACCGGGGCTCTACCGGAATGAACCGGGGCTCCATCGGGGACGACAGGGATGAACCGGGGAAAACCGGGGCTCCACCGGGAAAGTATTAAAGTGTTTAATACCTCCGGGATGAACCGGGAGTCACCGGAAAGGACCGGCAACGACCGGCGCGGCACCGGGAACAACCAGGACGGCACCGGGAACAACCGGGACGGCACCGAAGTTCCACAGGGGCCCGTACAGACACCGGCAGAGCTACGGGATAAATCATAGCCATTCCGGGTTGACCGGGACTATGCCGGGCTGTTGACCGGCTTCAACCGGGGCGGCACCGGGAAATATTGCGACTGCGTTAAAAAATGTGTACGAATCATCCCGGTCTTCGCCGGTTGACCGGCGTTAGCAAACCGGGATGGACCGGGGCTTTACCGGCAAAAGTGAGTAGTATCCTGACAGTATTCCATTTGCTTACAGATTATGTGTGAAAAGGCGATACATAGAGAAAAGCATAACCTGTCCCATCGTTTTGTAATATATCAGGCGAGGCTGAGAATAATATAACGGCGAGGCTTGCCGAGCCGTTATTTTATGCGTGCCGAGCCTGATATATTACACAACGATGAGACAGACACAACGATGAGACAGTAACCTGTTTTTCTGTTTATCATACCACATTTTCCTAAAAATCTGCAAAACAATCCATTTCTTTATACGGGCAAAAGCCCGCGAAGCGGGCGTTGACCGTTTATTTGTATCAATTTTCTGAAATACAGAGAGACATAACCTTATAGGCTATCAAGTCAAAAAATTCCTGCCGTCATCTATTTTCGCGATGGAAAATCAAAGACCGCTGGAGCAACATAGGCACTTCGACAATCGCTACATGACACGTGGATGCATTACTCAAGAAATAATACGTCATGGCAGTGATTATTGTGTAGCGAATCGTACTCTATGTTAATGTTTTATATGTTTTTTCAACGCCAAATACGATTTTTTTGTTTTTCTTGCTGTTTTCCTGTTTCCCGGGCTAACGCCGTTACGGGAATAAGCCAAATACCAAAGACTGCTATACTCAATTTCGCGTTCACTTTTTCCAAACATAATGTTCAGAAATATAACCCGTCTGAAATGTATTGCCTAAATCCCGACGCAATTAATCGAATAAGATTAGTCTCGAATTTATTTTATTCGTTCAATTCTGCACCTCATTTTTATTATTATCCGCATAAATTAATAAAAATATATATTTAAAAAGCCTTCTTTGTTAAAATCATATACCCCAGCGTTGTTAAGAGGTCTTAAATTTAAAGGGAGGTCACCACTGCGAAAATAACAATACCGAAATCCAGCTTCCGGTGTGTATTCCCTAATTCCGGTCGCGAGCGGTGCATTTTTGGTATTCGTCTGCAGCAGATATTGAGGGAAGAACTGTCCCGTTGAGAGCTCCTGGTGTTGGTACATTTTATTTAAAAAAAATGGTTTATTTATGAATTATAATTGAGAACTAAATAACAACAACCAACTTAAATATAAATTGGTATAATTATCCACATAATTAACAAATTTCACATAAATTCTTTATTCGAATCCACATTTGTGTTATTCAAAGTACTGGTAGTCAAGAAACTTCACGTATTCATGTATTTATGTATAGAAATTCCAACATTTAATTTCATATTCATGTAATTCAGTTGTATATATTATTTTTACTGGCATTTTTTCACTACTTATTAAAGACTTATTCCAATTAGTATACCATTGAGAAATAAGCATCGACTTATTCAATTTTTTGATACCATAGGAAAAGAAGCATTTAATTTGATATTTCATTTACTTTTATTAAAGCGTAATTTTGGCTCACTAAAGTAATACATTGCCCATTATAAAAATGTCTTCTACAAGTCGCACTGAACATACTTACTGCATCCCTACGCATATTGAAAATAACTCAAGTTCAACGAAAGCAACAAAAGCAAATTCTAGAAAGCGTACTTACGCCGAAGTTACAAAAAGTAATTTAAATAACCCAAAGGTCAAAACTACAGAAAATAATATTTGTGTTTCACATGACCATTCTTATTTTAATATTTTGAACACAATCATGTCCATATATTTATTAAAAATACAATGTTATCAAAAAACTTAAAAAGCTTTTGCCCGTAAATTAGGTAGCACCTATAATCATATTATTTAATATGTACGAATACCCGCTGATTTTGCTGATCCGGCTTTTACACGTTGACATACATGTAGAAACGGCGTTCGAAAAGACAACACGAATAATCGCTTATTTTAAACATCGTATTGAGAAAAAAGTTGTTTGCACTACGAATGGGAAGAGTACAACCGCTTTAATTATAAACGTTTTGAATTGCAGATCAGGAATGGACCGCAGCGACAAATTTAATCTAAGAACACACTTCACCGAAAAGTTTGGAGACGCCATTTTGGAGATGTGTATTGAAATTGACATTTTGATGATGGTGTCAATAATGACATAAGCGTGTTAAATCGTTTGTTTAAATAGTTGAGGATAAGCATACAATTATCATTTGTCTTGACTTTCTGTGCAAAATTTGCGAGTGCAAAGACTATATCGATATTTAAGATTTATTGCCCCATTGATGACGTCATTTAACTTATGCAGTGCGGGCTGTTGTGATTTTTTTTCGGCGTGCTGTATAAAGCCAGCTTTTCACCTGACCTGACCTTTGTAAGTGTCCAATAATAATCAAATAAAATTTCCCGCGGCTAGGTACGAATGAATACACTTCATTTATTCCATTGGCTGATTTGAGTATAACACCAAAACATTGGAAACATATCCGCGTCTTTGTAACACTGTGGTACTGCATGAAACAATTTTATCTCTAATGAAAAGGCTCAATAGATAGAACAGTTTTACAATCAATTCTCGACATAAATACAGTTTGTGCGTGCACCTTTTATTTTCAGAGAATTACCAGCGCAAAAGCGTTTATACTAAAGGCTATGTTCTCATATTTAGTACTTTCTTCCATATTCATGTCAACATGTTAACATGTAAAAGTATAAAGAGCAGTGGAAGCGAGGCCTCACTTTAATGCATTGCATTTCAACCCGCGAGGTTTCGGGTCAATTCGCGGCCAGTGTGTGAAAGTCAGAGTTTATATACAGTTCATCACCGGAGTTCGCAGCCAGTAAAATAATCGTTATATAATAAAGACTCTATCCGTGAACAAGGTGACCTGGAATTTTCTTTAGAATAGAAATATGTTAAATGAAGATATTCAGCAATATAATTAAGATATGTCAATAATAGATTATTAATGTGTTTTCAACAATACAATGATAAATATTATTTTAGATTAATTTAACAATAATTATTCCACCATATTGACTATTGTATTAAGCATGAGCGCGATGATTCTCGAAACTGTTAATAATCAAATCAAAAAGCAATGCCCGACAAACCACTAAAACAGGTTTGTTCGAAGAACGCGCCTATAAATACGGGTACTTCGCGTGATGCCGGTTGACTCATATGTTTTAGTTTAACTTCCATTCTTCTTTTGGTTTTCTGTTTTGTATCTAAAGGTTTATGACCAGCAATATGTAATAATGTAAAATAAGCCGCGAAAACTCCGCGTAACATCCCTTACTGCGTGTGATGCAGCTAAGAACTGACCAGAAAAAGACATTCGCTATCATTGACCTCATTCATTGAACTATCAACGCCGTTTATCTTTTTTAAAGATATTTCTTGTTTAAATTAACGTTTTTGTGATTTATTACTTTAAACTAGAATAAAATATGTACGTTCTTGGTATCAAATCGTTTGTGTTGTTGAACCTGATTCATGTTGATAGAAATTGTTGACTTTATTGAAAATCCCACGTAACTCAAAACATTGACTGATACAAGAACATCCTGTTGACCATGATATAAAAAAATATATCAGGCAACGTTATATCAGGCAGAAATCAATGCGGTGGTATGATAAAACGCTTTAATTTGGCAACTGTGCAGTATTCAACTATACACTCAAATAAACGTCTAAATATTTCAAATATACGTTTAAATATTTTGTTACAACCATATATAATCGATACCGAAGCGCAAACTTTTCCACGTCGCTAACTTTACCACTTGTACATAATTCATTTAAGCCCGTATGATGCAAATAACGGGTCCGCTAATGACGTAAACGAATGTGTTACTATTTATAGTAACATTATGCACTTGATAGATCAAACAAATCTGCGTAAGTAATTGTTTGGAAATCCACGTGCCTAGAATAAATGCGTTTTTACGTGTATATATATATTTAATTGGAAAGCGGAAAGAAGAAAGATTGCACAGGAAAGCAATTTAGTCAAACCTTCAGTATACCGGTTGACACATGTAACAGTTAAAGTCAAAATAGTTGCTAATGACAGCGTACTGAAATATGTGATATATCGTTTGTTCCACGCCAATTTCCTATGTGGGTCTACAACATTTCATATTCATTGTGAACTAAGTTGAAACACGTAAGTTTTCGGTACTAAATATTAGGATCTTATCAGTTATGATCCAACATTCAACAAATCGCATTAATCCTTAAATATTTGTTAAATGATGAATGCATGTCAACACCTAATCAATTGTTCATCTGACCATCTTATCAAATCGTATAAGTTTGTTTTGTATCGTAAAAACAAGCGACATATACTAGATTTTCGTGATTTTAAATCTTTATGAGCTCAGTTGATATAATGCATGAAAAGATGCATGGTTTTAATGCGATCTTATGCATTTGCAAAATTCAACAATTGTTTCTCTTTTTGGCTCACCTAAGCATAACGTTCTCCACCTGAGCACAACGTGCTCATGGTGAGCTTTTGGGATCATTTTTTGTCCGTCGTGCGTTGTCCGTCGTCCGTCGTCAACACTATGCATTGTTAAACCGTAATATCATACAACGTGTCCTGACGAATGGAATCACTTTCTTTAGCTGTATATATCAACACATAGGTTGTCATCAAAAAGATACTAATTTTGGTAAACAGTACCTAATACGACAATAATGATTTTATTTAATGGGCTTTAACTCATCGATTGGTCGACCTTTGTGAGTAATAAAACACAATATGCCTGGATGTTTGCAGACGTTCCGTAGTTGTATTCCGCTAAAGAGTACTCTCGAAATGCAAGTTTTTTTTACCTTTTTCTTGAAGATATTTGTGTTTTTTGTCCATGTTTGTGTAGAATAAAAACATATGATAATCCGTCATCGCTTTTGTGTCAGCTTTTGTCTTTTTATGGACAATTTTCTTATTTGATTAAATGATCTGTACATTTAACATTTTCTGCAAAAGCTGAAATATGATAATTTGTCAATTATGTACGTGCAATACATTTAGCGATATGTTTTTTCAATGTGATTGTATTTGCAATATACTCTTTAAAAATATAAATAACTTCTCTAGTCTTTGAATGTTATTATTTCGATTGTTGCATCGGAGAAAAAATAAACACCACAAGACATGACCCAAATAAATCTGAAATGTAATTCTCAGCAATATAAGAGTTGTTTGTAATTTATTTAAATGCAGCTTTAATGGTCCGTTTGAGTTTTAAAATAATATAAAGGTTGTTACTCATATCGTTTTTATTTGCTGCGACCAATATCCGTTTGATTGGCGTTGCCCTTATTGAAATAAATAAATTGACTGTTACCTATATCGGCCCGGTTGAAGGTGACCTATTGGAATTATATTAACAATCGTCAATTGGTGTTTGAATGAATGTATGGATTTTAACTAATATGGGTCCGATTTATCATCACCCATATGGGTTTGATTGATTATTCCTCATATTGACTTATATTGTTTCGATTGACCGAATGTTGATGTAAAATGAAACTCATTTGCGTTACAACACAGCAGCATTAGTTATCATTCTTTTGTAATATTTTACAAGATATTTTAGTGATGCCTATATTTTACCAATACCAATGTAAAAAGATTTTATTGCAATGGAGCACGTTATTTTGTCTGAGAGATCTTTATAACATTCGCATTCAGTGATGCACATTATTAGTTTGTCATTACATGTAACCGGATTCATTGCCTTATACCCTATAAATGTTTCAATGCATGAGCCAGTTAAGGATTGCATCTTATTTACATGTCCGATTTGGGTTCATATCTCAATTTGTAGTAATTAATGTTTAAGGGTTCTTAATAGTTGTCATTGTCGTACGTTCTTTCAATTGGTTATGGTTGCGTTGATGTAACATAGCTAGGTAGTCACGAATTTACCTCTTATGGAATGTAAAATCAAGAAAAGAACAATGAAAACTTGACTAGCTCAACAGTTTTTAGCAGTGTCGATGGTATGGGCATCTTCCAATATTGAGGACAGTTGCTTTGCAATTCGATGTCTATAGTTGAGAAAGAAGGATGACGAGTGCGTACTCCCGCGCGAATATGTTTGCCAGAAGTTATCTCCCTTACTACTGGTATCTTTCAATACACTGATCATCGAGGCGTTCTAAGATACCTGTCACCAAGACGATACCAGCATTTGGACGATTGAGAAGGTTTTCAAGGGACTACCGAAGGTATATACAAAAATGCGCCATGGCGACTCTTTGCGGACAGGACCATTGTCCAAATACAAATGATTAACATTTGGCTCGCGTCTTTAATTTTAACACTTGTTAACTATAGAAACCACATATTTTGGTCAATCTTAATACAAATGTAATGGTCAGAATGTTTATCTGGACCATCGTATCCAGAAAAAGTTCAAACCTTGTTCAAGTGGGGTACAAAACTAGGTCAATAGGTGGAATATAAAAAACACGTTGTTACCAATCTTGAAGTCACATTTATTAATAAATCATGATGAAAGTATGAAATGATGTTTATACATTATTTAAAGTTTGTAGATCAACGTGTCGGGTTAAGTGAATGTCAAAACCTAGACCACCAGGTCAAATCCTAGAAAAAATATGTACCATTCTAAAAGCAACATTAATAATTCAATCTTTAATAAAACTGGTCTGAATGTTTATATTGACAAGATCTAAGCAAAGTTTGTATCATGGTCAACTGTTTATCTAACAAATTAACCGGCTAAAACCATACAAAAATTATGTTATCACTTAAGAAGTCACTTAATTATCCCATCGTAATGACACTTGACAAGAATGTTTGTTTAAATTAATTAATTGTGATTTATATTTAAATGATCGTACTCAAAAACTTTGTGATTTCCAAAACCCTCACTAGACAGACACCTTAAAGGGCGTTTTCGGGGTACATTAAACAGATCAAGTATTAAATTACTTTGATTGGCTTTTTTTCATTAGGAGTTCGTTGTTGTTGTTGTCTTTGTTGCAACCTATGCAAACGTGGGTTATGCGTATCGGTTATGGACCAACATATTCGGAATTCACTTCTCATTTAATACACTTCTGATTCAATACACATTTTATTCAATACATTTAGATTTTTCCGGAACGTTATGGTAAGCATTTTCTATTCTCACCAAATTCCGACCCATTATGCCTCAAATCATCCCCTAAACTTCTATAAACCAAACTTGATGAATTTAACCAAACTCAAGACCAAAATGGAATCTGCAGTGAGGAGGTAGGTGCATTTTTTGTAATATGTCCTTCGATTTTGAGTACATCAACATAACTACTATATCCATTTATAAAGTCCTTTTTTCAAGTAATGTAATATACCAGTCGTGATATTTTAATCAATATAAACTAATAATTGTAAAAAATACGGTATTTTAGAACTTTTCGTTTTCATCATTCGTGGTTGACGGTCCCTTTCCTATTTATTTTACTACTACATTAACGTTATGCATTTTTACTCATGTCTCATATGTAACAAGTATGTACAATATTGTACAATAATCTTTATCTTATTTTTTGATGAAACATTTTTTAAATGTAAAAATAATTCAACATGTACATATAGTTATACAATATTTGTATTTTTATACAAGTAATTTTAATGGGAAAAAAATATTTACATGAAGGTTTATTAACCTAACAGCAGTAATTGTTAAGGGAATCCACCCTTGTTAATTAACAAACGCATCCATAAATAATCTATCATAGTAGTGACTGTTTTCCACACACTTAACAAAGGCAACAAACGGTAAGACAAGACTTAATTGTCTGTGTATCATTAGATAAATGATCTGTGTTGTAAATGGAAAGGTATTTACGTCAATATCATCTCCCGTCTAGCGTCTCTTTGTTACTCCAGTGCCTGCCTCGACAGTCAAGTGTCATACGCTTTTCGCTGCACATACGGATTATATTATAATTACTGAAAATAACAGGATATCAGAGATAGCTTCATGCTGTTTCTGACAAAGGTTCGGATTTTTCTTTACTATGATTTTATTTTTGATATGCTTTCTTGATAGTACCCACACTTTATCCGTTATGTTTCTGCGATTATATTCATGTCGTTTGATATCCATAATTATTCATTCAATGTTTAAAACCGAAATTTTATCTTAAGAGTAACACAAAACTGATGCTCTTATAAAACAACTAAAATAATGATTTGGTATCTATAGTAAGTAATTCGAATTATAAACTAAATAATATTTGCAAATATTTTAATTAAAAATATCCTTTATATGTTGACGAAACAAAACAATTAAATGGAAGCGCATGTTGTAGGCTTTTTTTTGTTAGAAACACTGGATTGAAGTTGTCAGTGAGGTAAAATTTTCGTTTTTAAATTTTGTACATTTCATTATTTTTCAAGCTCAATAAGTATTCTAATTTATACTTTCCGTTATTTTCTGCAATGTCATTATTTTATTGAACTGTGGGTTGTTTTTTGCTTTATGTTGTTTTTGTATTATTGTTTTATCCAGTAATGTTCAGTTAGGCCTTAACTGAATTTAGACACTTTTTTGTAAATTTAATTGACGTAGCGCGATGGGATTCATTTCAAATATAGAAAATTGGTCCCGGCAATATACTGTATAATTGGATACATCCCCGTGTCAAAAATTAACGAATGGTAAATGACAGACATTTATCGTGTGGAAATGTTAGCGAATTGCCGTAATCAAGCACCGTAAAAATATTTGAAACCTAGAACATTGATGTGTTTATTAATATTTGCTAGTTACGTACACCATGATTATATCAGTGGTCGTCACGCCATTATTTTGCATGACTGTTTAATGTACCTGTACAACTTATTGCATTTAACATTGTCAGTGTTGTGAAATCAGTAGTTTGTTTAAGAATCATCAGGGATCTACAAACAAAGTAACGGAATATCGCGAGCTTATGCATCCCTGTGTTTGTGAAGGTACCGATAATAGTTCATAAAACTATATTTAAAATGTTAACTGAATAGTGGATTCACTTGTTAAATAAACCGATGTCAAATTGTTAGGTCTTTCGTTGAATTGTGTCGCTATTTAAATAGCGTTTAGCGTCATAATTGTCATAATTAAACTAGTTATATACCCCAGTGTTGTCATAAACGATTCCTTTTTCTCCATAAGTATTCTACCCTGGCAATAGCGCCATTGTTAGCTAATTAAAATGCGTGAAAAGTTGTGAACACGTTTTTTTAATTTGTCAATTACTGTATTAATTGATTTGAGGGACCTGTTTTCGGTTACTTGAAATCAAATTAATATATTACAGTTATTATGTTGAGCAAGACCTTGCCGCTGCAGATTGAAACCGCGCGATTTAGAAACTTGAAGATCGAAGAAAGACTGTGCCTTCTATGTAAAGAACCCCATCAGGTTGAAATAGAATACCATTTCTTGTTTCAATGTCTATTCTACCTTTGTTTAAGACGTTACGATCCTTTTATAATTGTGTCTCAAAGATTAAACCAATTATAACATTTATAAATCTGAAATGTTTATTCCAGATTAATATATAAAACGCTCGGAAGCATTATATATATTTGTCAAACACATAAAACACATCAATATGTGCATACAACTTACTATGTAAATATTATTACTTATTTTGACATGAACTTGCAATATGATTTTAAATCCACTTGTTGATTATTAAAAGAAGTAATTTATGATTTATGTCAACACTATTTTACAAAAGCGTCCGGTCTCGATGGAATAGATAATCGAATCCTAAAATAGTAAATGCATCAACTAAGCAAACCTTGGTGTGATTTTTTATACTCGTGTCTGAATTCTTGCAAATATCTTCTTGTTAGAAATTTACAAATGTGTGCCAAGTTTTCAAAAAAGGTGATCCATCCTTAATGTCTTATTATAGACCCATATCACTGCTAAATACAACGTCTTTGAAAGGATATTGCATAAACCTTTTTTTTCTTCGTGCAAATTCATTTTTTTGCACCCACTCAGTCTGATTTCTTGCCTGCTCACTCAACTGTCAATCAGCTGGCAAATATTTACAACAAATTTTGTAGAGCACTAGACACTGGCCTTGATTTAAGATTTTTTATTCTTCGATAAAAGTAAAGCTTTTGATAAAGTATGACACAAAGGTATTTTATGCAATCGTCCGGTTCAACCCCTGTTGAAATTCTCGCTGGAGTCCCATAAGGCTCTTTTTAAGGACCACCTATGTTTCTGGTGCATATAAATGACATTAGTGCTGATATAAATGCACACATACATTTGTTCGCTGATGATACCAGTCTTTTCATGGGTCGTTAATTCGCCAAACGAAACTGCCGCCGTATTGCAATCTGACATTAATAAAATGCTAGCTGGGCTAACAAATGGATGGCACGTTTAAACCCTTCAAAATCCGAATCGATTCTTATTTCTCGAAAATTATATAAACCAACTCATTCATCATTGACTATGCAGAACGTTAATATTCCCATGTTTGATGTCCATAAACATTTAGGTGTTTTTATGCCCAATGACTTTACATGCCATGCGCATATATCATTAATAAAGGAAAAGGTATGGGCACGAGGTCATATAATGCGTCTATTAAAAATAATGCTTGATAGAAAAAATGTCGAGACAAAATGTGTTTACACCACTCGTGGAGTACTCAGATGTCGTATTTGACAATTGTACGGAAACTAAAAAGATGAACTTGAAAAAATCCAAACTGAAGCCGCGGGATCCTTAGAAGATCTGTATAATTAGCTAGGATGGGATATTATCAGTCAACAAAGACGCAAACATGAATTAGTATTTATGTATAACATAAAACAATGTTCTGAACTATTTACAGTCCCTTTTGCCTTAAAATGTTGGTTCGCGAAGCAATTATTCATTGAGAAATTCGTCACATTTCCAACCATTTCAAGCGCGAACGTCACTTTATTCAAATTCGTTTTTACCGTCCACTGTATCTGAATGGAATAATCTTCCCGATGACGTGACATGCCGATAGTCATTACAATCAAAGAACATGCCTCGATCACAACACACGCATTCAAGGTTGCTGTTAAAAATGTGTAATGTAATTCGTAAGAATTTGCCAATATACGAATGGCGCTAAAGTGTCACGCATTTTGTTCATTACCCTCGAGAATCAAACCAATAACACCACATGAATAAACCCGTTATATCAGTAAATAAATAGTCATAGGCTCCATGACAATTAACAACATATCACGTAAACGACAAAAGGTGCCTATGACATCCTGCAACTTAGAGAAAGTACTCGTTATTTATTTTTATGTGCATAAAGTAATGTATTTTATCATGATGTGTTGATAAACAGGTTAAATGCTTTAAAGGGAATCCTTTATTATAAAAAATGAATACAGCGGATTTAAAAGTTATTAATCATCAAAATATTTTGTAAACATTGTCCACTGTAAAATACAAAATAGTTGAACTAATATGCATACGTGTGTTTGTTTGAACCACATGTTGTTCCCGTATTGATGTCTAAAAATGATTTAGTAGATAACAAGATTCTTGAAAATAGCTACCCATTCAGTTGTGACACAATCTCTTAACGTATCCATTGATTGTGTGACAAACAATTGGCCCTGCACAGCATCTACATTACTTTAAAGTAAATTAAGGCTCATTTAATAGGAACACATTCGTTTCTTGATGAAACACCATTCACGTAGGAATAAGCGTGAATCCATTAATATTAAACTGTCAAAGTTCATCCTAAATATTATACAAGGAGAACAAGATAATAAATGGCGATACTTCTTGACCCCCAGATGTTTCGGTCCCTACTAAGTATTTAGACTATTAAGATCGAACGCTAGTATTTTCATACACCCTTAGAAAACACGACAATTACAATATTAATGGGAGTTAAACTCAAACAATAGCAAGTCAAGAAGCGTGAATTAATATAATATTTACAGGACAATGGTATCCCCTGTGATACAACAATACAAAATGATGGATAATGGCATGCTACATTGCAAATAAAAGAATGATGATCGAACTGCCACGTTTATCCAGAATTTCTACGTTTAAATCGGCTTTGTTTGTAGCATTTGCCATGAACACATGGATATTTAGTACATTGTACACTATTATTCTATGAACCGCCCGCGTTAATATAGATAAATGAGAATGGTATGTAAGCTATGTAATGTGCTATTTTTGCTAATAAAAACTTAACAAAATGCAATAATTGTACCCACACTATCATTTTATATAATAAAGCAGTATTAAATAAGCTTTTATGATTGAAAATAGCCATTTTTTAATCCTATCAAATGTACATAAGACAAAATGCTATTCTAACTGATTTATTTAGTTTTAACCAAGCCTGTGGCATTTAACATTTTCTAGTTCTATTGATGCTGTTAAGGTTTGTCATTTACCATCAACATAATATATTTTACATGGCGAAGGGCGTGTCTATGATAACTATAAAATAGTAGTGTACTCGTAATGATACTAGAGGTGTATGTATTTCACGCTGATGTAGATTATTTTCATTTTCCCGCCTATGTAAACCGCGTTTATTGCTGTTATTGTGTAGACAACAATCAGTCGATAACGAAGATTGTTGACCATGTTAACTTTATTAATGTGGACATTTGCCTTAATATCGAAGTTATCAAAGTGATGTTGAATGAAGCTCGCACAATGCGGTTCCTCAGATAAACTTAAAGAATATGAAATACTTTGTATGAGGGTTTTGATATAGGAAGGCTGTAAATAGTGTTTAGAAAGCAATACAGATGTAGACAAATTCCCCGAAGAAAATACTTACTTAAATCTTGCATAAGCTAAGATATAGTGGTAAATTTGAATCATGTATGAATTTCCAAAATTTTATTTTTGAAGGAAAACATACAATGAGTTGCAGATTTAATTTCGTTTTTATAGACATTGTTGAATTGTTCTCTGCAGGTATTAAAAGAATAATGATAATATATCAAAGTGCAATTATCCAGTTATGGCAATTTGGAGTGTCGACTTTTTTTACGAAAAATATTAAGATGGGGTTAACCGAAAAGAAAAAAGTACTCGATAAACTCCAGGCAATGTTTTTGATGGATACATGATACGTTTGGTTATCATTTGAGGAGTAATCAAAATTTAAACGTCAGACTATAACGTATATCTCTTTTCCCAATGTTTTTTTCGTGTTTTGAATAATATGCTTTGTTCGTAAGTGTTCACATTTTTTTCACCGAGTGTACTGACTGGCTTGAGCTATTTCAGTATTGGTTAGAAGTTCAAAGTGTCGTCTTCATGTAAAACAGTGTATTGACAGGATGGAATTTGTGGATATTGTGTTTGTAAGTTTGCCGTAAATAGACCATACAGATTTCCTTTGCTATATATATATGTTGTAACCGGCTTTCCACCCAATGAAATGAAGCATTGAGGTTGCTATTTATAGATCGAAACGCTTGCGAATGCTAAACAGTGCATTAGTTATTTTAATGAATATTTCATTATGAGCATGATAGTCAGGACACTCAGTGCGTGAAATTAAGTTGAACTCTATATTGATTTTATGATATGTTTATTACTTTGTATGACATGTTGATAACATTGTTTCACGGATCGGTTTATTCCTATTTCTCGCAATAAACAACGTTTAATTATCATTTAAACGTTATTATTCAACGTTTTCTACTCCTTAAAAGTTTACTGCTTCTTAATTACCACCGGATATTTTAGTCAAGGATGATACAAGTCAGGAAGGCTGATCAAAATACACACAAATACAATATTTTAACGCTCGCCTATCGACTTAAATGAGCGGATACTTAAGACTAAATTCGGAATAATTGATTACACAGCGTCACAAAATTAAAAAAGAGAAAATATAATGATGTTATAACCTCAATGTTCTATTAAGTTCTCTTTTTTTTTCTCGTTATATTTGTCATACTTATGTTTATGTCGAAACATACTTAATAACTGTTATGACACCAACATGTGTGGCAATGCGTAGTATGTAATTTGCTTTCTTTATACTATATTTTAGTGAACGAACTGTTAATATTTTATAATTATGCACGACATCGAACAAATTGGTTGATGTCATTGATGCATTACTTTGTAAACTTAATCAATATCGCTGGTAGCTCAAATTAACGCAATTGCGTCGAACAGTTGATTGGTATTTCATAGCTGGATTAGATCCGCACGCGTCTCTGTCATAAAAAGGCTGTTTTTTTATAATGTTATTGCTATAGGACAACAACTAACCTTGCTGCCATTGATCATGCAGTGATATATCTCAAGACTTTCTGTTATGTGTTTTCCTGTAAAGCACTGTTGTTCTACGTTTGAAGCGGCGCTTCAGCACGATGTTTGTGCGCGCGATTGTGGATACCAGGTAATGTGGAGAAAGACTGTTAAGCTTCAATGTTTATTAAAATGAATAAAATGTTCGAATCATTCTAAGCAATATACTGTGAATACGCACTTTTTGATTCTTACGACATTTCGCCTCATTCTGCCTCAAGTTGCCCCCTGTAGTTTGATTAAACCAAACTTGCTGAAGATCAACCAAAACTGCAGACAAACATGGGATATGCAGTTCGGAAGTACGATAGATGCATATTTGTTTTATTTCCTTCGATTTTAATGAGGATACTAACATGCTTGCTGTACCCATTTGTAAATGATATCTGACACTATTATATATTAAATGCATTGAAATATATCCATGTTTGCAAGAAACAATCTGTTGTAAAGAACACACATGCGCTGTTATTATTTGATTTTTATTACCTGTATTGACTCTTTTAAAAGAAAACTGTTTCAAAAATAGTAATATATATTAAGGATCATTCAACCGTTTATTATTTAAACCTTCATCGGGATAAAGTTTTAAATGAATTATTTCTTGTCATATCTTATTTAATTATTGATAAAATTGATAGAGCTTAAACTGCGTGAAACATAGATATACCTTTCAACGGGAGGTTTGTTTTGTGGATGTGTTTTAATTGTGTTCAATTATTTTAAATAAAATGTACTTGCTTTGATTAATATATACATACCACACATTATATAATATAAAGTATGTATAAATTATTAAATTAATAAATTATTGGCTGTTGTCCACACTAAACAAACGCAAATATGGAAAAGTATTTCCAATGTATCATTAGATAAATGATTTGTGATAAAAATGGAAAGGTATTAAAGTCAATATCTACTTTCCGAGGGCGTCTGTTTGTAACTCCAGTGCCTGCATCGACAGTCAAGTGTCATTGGCTTTTCGCTTCAGATACGGATTATGTCATAAATACTGAAAATAACTGAAAATCAGCGCGAGCTTCGTGCTGAGTTCTGACAAAAGGTTCGGATTGTTTGTTTTTATTTTGGATTTGCTTTCTAAATAATATATTAAGCACAGTGATACGCTTTATATGGTTGCTTTCTTCTGATATATGCATGTTGTTTGATATCTATATTGCATAAAGTATTTATTTAATGTTTTTACACTAACTTTGTATTTAAAGCATTAAAAAATATAGTCGCCTATTAAACAACTAAAATACAATACCGGTATCTTAAGTAAGTAATTAGAATGATCAACTTAAGAACATTTATCAATATTCAAATTAAGTATAATCAAAACGAAAAATAAATGGACGTGCATATTGTTTGATTTCCTTGTCAGAAACGCTGGATTTAAGTTGTCGGTACGGTAATTTTTTGTTTGGCAAATGTGTTCATTTTATTAAATAGTGTTGTTATATTTATTTTATGTCTGTATATCCACTTATTTTGAGTAAGAATCACACACGTTTGACTTGAACGGCATTGAGACATCGTTCTTTGTGGTTGACGTCGCGGGTTTGGAGTCGTATGCCTTCAAATATAGAAAACGGTCCGGGCAAATATATTGTATTAGCGAATATTTCCGCTTGTCAACAAGTTTGCGAATTTAGAATACCAGACTTTTAGCGCTTGGAAATGTTAGCGATAGGCTTGTCTTAAACGCGTCAACATTGCAGTGTTTTAAATATTTGCTTGCAACGTACACTTTGAGAATATCAGTTATCGTCAATACCTTAGTTTATATTACCGTTAGATCTGCGGATTTAATATTTATATCTAGTTTTTTAACATTATTAGTGTTTTTAACTCAAAAGTATCTTAAATAATAATTAGGTACCTACTAACAATGTATTGGAATATTTTCGAGGTTGCGCATCCAATTCTGTGTATAGGCACCTTTAATAATTATTTATGCTCTGTGTAAAAATGCTTTACTGAATTTCGATCACTCTTTTTTTTAAATAAAATGATGTCAGTATTTGGTCTGTCACTGACTCGCATAACTACTTATGTAGCAAAAAAAAATGCTAAAACTGTAGGCCTACAATAATTAAATACCAATTTTTTAAGACAAATTTTAATTTACCAGATTATTTTGTACCCTGGCAGTAACTGGTAGTACCCTGGCAGTATTCCAATTGCTCATATCGTACGACATTCTCTATATCAACGGCAAACCTGTGCGAGACTAGGAATTCACCGGGGATGACCTGGAGATACTAGCATGGAACGTTAATGGTTTAACTCAAAATAAACGAGACAATTCTGACTTTGTACATATTTTATCAAACCACGACATTTTTTTTCTTTACGAAACAAGTGCATGTAGTGACAGTAATATTCAACTTTACGGCTTTACCGTGCATAAATTTTTATAGAAAATTCCAGCATCGGAGATCAATACGAGCCAGTGGTGGAGTTGCTCTGTATTATAGAGACGCACTTTCCCATTGTATTTCAATTATTAAAAATAGACATGATACTCTTATATAGATTAAATTAGACAAAGTGTTTTTCAATTTAGACAATGATATCTATATATGCGGTGTTTATCTGTGGGACGAGGATTCCCCAGCATACAATACAGTTAATATAGACTTGTTTGATTTCCTGGAATATGACATTACATACTATGAAAATAAAGGTTCTGTCTATTTGATAAACATTTACATTAGAATAGGTGATAAAAAATATTTTGCTGTATTTGATAGTGTAAACCACTGTTTTGATGAATTTGATTATGTTCCCGAATTTAATATGGAAAGGGTCTCAATGGATAAAAACAGTAACACTTTTGGAACAAAACTGCTTGATCTTTGTAGGTCAAATAATTTGCGAGTAGCTCACGGTAGATTAGGTAATGATTTCAATATTGGATCGTTTACTTATGTCGCCCAGCTCGGAGCGTCTGTCATTGATTACCTACTCATAAAAGACACGAACTTCTAAAGTATACGTGATTTTACAATATATTCTGTAAATGAATGGAGCGATCATACTCCGATTAGTTTCTCTCTTCTTTGTAATAATATTACACCTGTAGTGAATGCAAGCTCCCATGTTAGATATAATTGTAATAGTGATTATGTAAATACATTTCGACCCAGTCTGATTGCCAAATTGCCCGATTTTAATAGGATTACAGGGAACATTGATAACACTAGTTGGTCGGCACTTAATAGTTTTACCTTTATAATCTGGGAAGTAGCGGATCCGTTATTTTCCAAAACAGTATATCACAAAAATGACAATGCAGAGGCAAATGTATTTTGCCAAGAACATAATTTTGATAATGATGATTGACCCTTTGATGAGTTGAATATTCCTATTACTGCTGAAGGCGTTTTATGTGCGGTTAAATCTCTCAAGAAAGGCAAAGCTGCAGGGCCAGACTTCCTTTTAAATTAGTATTTTCCTGAAAGTATAGACATCTTGTGTGCTCACCTATGTGATTTATTTAATGCCATATTAGAGTCTGGTTTCTTTCCCGACAAATGGATAGAAGGAGTTATCGTTCCTGTACATAAGAAACGCGATACAAAAATGCACAGAATTACAGGGGAATAACACTAGTTGGTTGTTTTTCTAAACTTTTCACAACTATTTTAAATAAAAGAATTGAAACGTTTTGTGAAAATAATAATGTAATATCTGACGCCCAATTCGGTTTTAGAAAAGGGAAATCAACTGTTGATGCGATATTTATTCTTCACTCAGTCATACAACACTATATAAATAATAACAAGCGTCTGTATGTTGTTTTATTCATTTAAAATCTTGTTTCGATAGTATAAACAGAAATTGCCTTTGGCTTAAATTATACAAATGTGGTATTCAAGGTAAATTACTACGTATTGTTAAGAATATTCGACTATAAAACCCCCCTCCTGGTTTCCCACCTGGATACGCCCCGCTCATGATCAGACAACAAATTCCGCTCACTGATAATGTCGGACCAAATAACTATAACAGTAAATCTGGATTTCAGCAAAATAACACATATATCCACGATATGGACTCTCCG
Source organism: Dreissena polymorpha (assembly GCF_020536995.1). NCBI lineage: Eukaryota > Metazoa > Mollusca > Bivalvia > Myida > Dreissenidae > Dreissena > Dreissena polymorpha. Next base: position 59,921,380 of record NC_068369.1, on the reverse strand, counting down.
TTAGCCAGCACTAATTACAGTCCAGGATTATCAGTTGTGTCAAATGTAGAAAACACGGGTTTTGCGCAATTGTTAAATTTGCAGAGTGTCCAAGTGAGCGATGGGTCATTAAATAGAGCGGACCAGACAGACAAAGTTGTGAACTCCGAATATGTACACGGGAGTTATTTTGGAACGATGCCTTCCCTGTTAAAAGATACATGTGCACTATTATTACCCAATACTACCCCTGCGCCCGGTAGCATTAACACCCATTCGCCGGTCGTTAGTGAGCAGAATCAGTGTAATATTTCTGAAAACAATGCGCCTTTAAATGATCAGACATATGCTAAGGTGGTGACAGGTAATGGCTCGCATGTATCCCGTACAAGAAACCGTACATCTCGGCGGACCTACTCCGCTAGTCCATATAGTAGAAATTTGACAGCTGTCAAAAATGGGAATTTCCCAGTTTCCAAAAATAGAAACGAGACGAACGATGGACAACAGAGTGAGCCGGAGGTCAAGAAGTAGGACGGAGAGAAGATCAAAGTTCGATGCGCTTATATGAACATTAACGGACTATGTAGTAAAAGGACTGACAAATTGAAATCGGATTTTGTAAAGAAATTATTCGATAACAATGACTGTATTTTATTTACAGAAACATGGACAGATGCTTTTTCAAATTTACATGTAGATGGTTTCGAACATTACGTTTTAAATAGAGAAGATATTAAAAGCACAGCAAAACGAAATTCAGGCGGTATTATTGTTTATATAAGAAATAATCTAGTGTCAGATGATAGTTTAGTTTTTACATCAAAAGATGACATTATTTGGGTTAAATTATCTGCCAAAAAGTTAGGTACAGAGAGAGACTTTTTTATAGGTATATGTTATGTGGTTCCAGATGATAGTAGCCGCCAATCTATGGATGAGACTAATGTTTTTGATAGGTTAATTGATTCCGTTATATATGTAGAAAGTTTGTCAGAAAATGAAAATTATTATGCAATTTTTGGAGACTTTAACTCACGCACTTCAACTTTGCCTGATTATGTAGAAAATGATATTGTGAACAATTTCAATATTGATTTACTGCCTGAGGGGTACCAGTCGGATATTGAATTACGTAGGTTTTCATTAGATAAAACGTCTGTCAACAATAATGGAAGACTTATGTTAGATTTTTGTAAGCAAACGGGCTATAGAATTGTAAATGGTAGAAAAGGCAATGATAATACGATAGGGAAACATACATTTGTAAGCAATAGGGGATGTAGCGTGGTGGACTATTTGTTATGCAAATATGCTATGTTCAAGAATATTTCCATATTTGATATCGATGTTCCAAATATTGTCTCAGACCACTGTTTAATGAGCGTTACATATACATTAGACTCAATTATCAGTAAAAATACAAGTGATAGGTGTGATACAAAAGATTTTGAAAGTGTAAACTATAAATATGTATGGAAGCCCGACTTGAAAAATACTTATATTGAAAATTTAGAAAGTGAAGAATGTTTAGAAAGCTTAGATGTTTTGACGAATAATATAAGGGCTAGCATGACATGTGATGATATAGATGTGTGTATAAATAATTTCGAAACTATTTTAGACAATGTTGCCTCACCTTTTGTTAAAAATATATGTACAGAAAATAGTAATTATGTTGTTAACTCGGAAAGTTCACAGCCATGGTTTAACGAGGAGTGTTTTGAGAAAAGGAATATTTTCTTAAGATGTCTTAATCAGTATAGAATTAGTCAAAATGAAAACACAAGAGTGAATATGGTGAAATCTAGGTCGGATTATAAGTTAACAATAAGAAAATGTAGATACAATTATGATAAAGAAAAAACAAATAAACTGTTGAGTAACAGGCACAAAAATGCTCGTTTATATTGGAATATGCTAAAGGAATCTGCTGGTATCAAAAAGTCAAATATATCAATGTCAATGTTTGAAAATTATTTTAAAGCTGTTAATAATCCAGAAGATAGGTTTTTTACACCTGATGAGGATATTATGTATTTTATTGATAGGTACGAAAATGATGAATTTAAAATTATGTTCAGTGAATTAAACACATGTATAACTATTACGGAAATAACGGCAGCCATTAACCAGTTGAAAACCAACAGGTCAGGTGGTCCTGATTGTTTAATAAACGAAATGTTTACTGTCGGTAAAAATGCATTGATGAACGTGTTTTATACATTGTTTAATAAGATTTTTGAAAACGCATATTTCCCCAAGCGATGGTCGGAAGGCTTTGTGATTCCACTGCATAAAAAAGGCAGTATAAATAATGTGGATAATTATCGGGGTATAACTTTATTGAGTAGTTTAGGTAAGCTGTTTACTAGGATTATAGATAATAGATTGAAATCATGGGCCGAAAAGTATAACGTGTATATAGAAGCCCAATCAGGATTTAGGGCAAATATGAGTACGGTAGATAATATATTTGTGCTTAACGGTTTAATAACACATGTTCTGAATCAAGGGAAACAACTCTATACATTATGTGTTGATTATACTAAAGCGTTTGACTATGTGGTTCGTGAAAATCTTTGGTTTAAGCTGATACAGCTGGGACTTAGAGGTCATATACTCAACATTGTTAAATCAATATACGATTCTGTTAAGTCTAGAGTTAAGTATTGCAATAAGTAAAGTGATGAATACACATGTACTCTTGGGGTACGTCAGGGGGAGTGCTTATCTCCCTTTTTATTTTCGATGTTTATCAATGATTTAGAAGACATGTTTATTCATAACAATGCAGATAGTATAGATGTTAATATGTTTAAGATATTTATGTTACTGTATGCCGACGACATTGTCATTTTTGCAAATTCGGCTGAATCATTACAGCGTAGTATTGATATATTATATGATTATTGTTTAACATGGAAACTGAAGGTAAATGTTGCTAAAACAAAAGTTATGATATTTAAAAAAGGCGGTTCTATCCCAAATGACATTGCTTTTTATTATAATGGCGAACCAATTGAAATAGTTAACAAATTCTGTTATTTAGGTGTGGTTTTTACTACAGGGGGTTCGCTTAGTACCGCACAAAGTACTTTGGCCGGACAGGCACAAAAAGCCATTTTTACTATGAATAAATACTTGTATAAATTTACTTATATACCGCCAAAACACAAGTTGGAACTTTTCGATAAGCTTGTATCGCCAATTTTGAATTATTGTTGTGAAATATGTTGTTTTGCGAATGACTTATCAATTGAGACAGTACATATGAGATTTTGCAAAAAACTGCTTGGTGTGAAGAAAACTACTCAGAACGATTTTATATATGGAGAATTAGGCAGAGTATCTTTTAAAACTATACATATGTATAAGGCTATTAAATATTGGTTACGAATTCTTCAAACGAAAGAAAATAAGTATATTCTTCTTGTGTATAATTTATTAAAGAATGATTTAGAATTGTATCCCAATAAAACAAATTGGTGCTCCTTATTGAAGAACTTATTATGTTCGCTTGGTTTTGTTGATGCCTGGACTTTTCAAGGTGTAGGTAATAATGACATGTTTCTATATATTGTTAAGCAGAGATTAAATGACCAATTTATACAGAACTGGTACGCCAGATTAACTCAGTCTAGTAGAGCTTTATTCTACAACACAATTTCATCTTTTAGATTTCAACCATATCTCGAATGTTTTAATATAAGCAAGTTTTGTCAATCGTTTTCTCGTTTTCGAGTCTCATCGCATAGATTGCATATTGAGGCCGGTCGATGGACCAGACCTTTGAGTACCTCAATAAGTGATAGAAAATGTGCAAGATGCAATACAATTGAGGATGAATATCATTTTGTTATGGAATGTGTAATGTATACTGACATAAGGAAAAAATATATTGGCAAAAAATATTGGTTTAGACCTAGCATGGCTAAATTTGTAGATCTTATAAAGTCAGAAAATGAGAATATACTTAGAAACTTAGGAACCTATATTCATAAAGCATTTATTATTAGAAATGAGGTAATGTATAGAAATTGACATGGTAAAATTGTTGCAAAATGTGTTTCGTGTGATACTGTAAATACATGCTTTCTATGTGTTTGTTTGTACTTGAATTGTATATATTTCATGTTTTCAATGTTTTTCTGCTGAAACTGTTAATATGTCTGATGTACTATGTATGTTCCTTGGTATATTACAGAAACCATACGCAAACTATGTTTACATGATTGTTGGTTACTGTTACATACATTTTGTCATACGGATAATAAATATGATATGAGGCCTTTATGCCGTTTTAATTGTTTTAATTGTTAAGTATACCAGACTATGATAGCGTGCTATTTAGAACTGTAATGTATTGTAGTGAAATACGATTACATTATAACATTTACATGCATTTTTCTATTACGATTAATAGATAAGACATGTTGCCTTAATACCCTTTGTATTATTAGTAGTTCACGATCGTACAATTAATGTATTATAATGTGTCATTTTAAGTCTAGTTTCCACAATATTTGTCTTACATGTTTCTTTCGGTAAGACAAATATATGAAAAGTGGATATAAATTGTTAAGTACAGATGTTAGTGATAGCAGTTGCATATGATATCAGTCTTACATTTTCGTTTCGGTAAGACATATATATCTATGGCACTCTTCATGTTAATTCCATAGATGTTAAAATACCATCTGTGATAGATATATAACTCATACATGTTTAATAATTAAACTATATTATAATTTTTTGTATTCAAAGGTTTCTTTGCGATTGGTTATTTTACTTGTTTTTCGTAATAGTAAAATTGAACTAAATTTATAAACATATCCGAAGAGGCCGATGTAGAGAAACCATTTAATGCAGGATAAAGTGGTGTAATGTAGCATACTTATGTAAATGTGTATGTTATGTCGTTGTTTGTTAAATCGATGCATATGTTTAGAATACAGCCCGAAAATGCTTCCTTTAAACAACATACTACCATGCTTATATGATGATATTTGATAGTACGAAACAAATTAGGATAAATGTATGCTACATTTTAAAAGCCAATTTCTATGTTTCTACATTGTTATTAGAATATCATCCAGTAATCGGATTGAAGAAACCTCTAAGATAAAAACATATTGTATTATATCTTAAAATAGATTGGTTAAATGCTTAGAAAACGTTCCAGAATTATCTTGCATGTATGCTTTTTGAAATATTGTTTTCAAAGCGATCTTCTCCAAATGTTGGAAACATACAACTACAACTTTTGTTAGAATTTTGTATTTCTAGTCTACACTGTTCGTCAACACTTGTATTGTATATATGTCCTCGTGGGCTTAAATGCCTTATTGGATTGAAATAAACTGTCTGTCTGTCTGTCTGTCTGTCTGTCTGTATGAAAAGGTTACGTCTTGAGGTCGCAGTTGTAATACGTACTCAGACTTTTTCAGCTACGCTGTTGGACTACGTCAAGGGGACGTAATTTCGCCTCAGCTTTTTTCTTTAATCGTGGAAGACCTAGAACTACATTTACAAAGTTATTTAGATTCAGGTTTATATTTTAAGGATATGTTGTTAATATTATTGTTATTTGCTGATGATATGGCAATTTTGGGTAAAACACCAGAAGATTTACGAAATAGCTTAGATAGTTTATATGATTATTGTAACTGTTGGGGTCTTGAGGTTAACTCTCAAAAAACCAAGGTCATGGTTTTTAAAAAAAGAGGCAGAGTACTTCCAAATGAGAAGTGGAGTTACCATGGGAACTTGTTACAAACTGTAGATAACTTCAACTATCTCGGTACAATTTTTAATTACACTGGCAATTTCGCTATGAATCAAGTACATTTAATTGGTTAATCATTAAAAGCATTAAAATTACTTATGTATAATTGTAGAAAATATGATATTAAACCCAAATTACCATGTCAGCTTTTTGATTCCTTTATAGGTCCAATATTGAATTGCCGGGGTATGGGGCCCAACTAAATCTAATGAAATAGAGCGTTTACACCTCAAATTTTGTAAAAGTGTTTTAATGGTCAGAACGAGTACTTGTAACGCTGGTGTATATGGTGACTTAGGAAGGCACCCGTTATATATTACTCGATATATTAGCATAATTAGGTATTGGTGTAAATTGTTAAATACTTATACTATTATTATGAAAACGATTTATCGACAAAGTATATCTGATTGTTCAAAAGGTTATAATAATTGGGTATCAAATGTTAAAAAATTGTTAGAAACATATGGCTTTGCTGATTGCTTTATAAATGGTGATACTCTTGATTGTAAAGCATTTCCACATATATTTAAACAAATTTTAATTGATACTTATAAACAAGACTGGCATAGCTCTGTTGAAAATAGTAGTGTATTAGATTTGTTACAAAATTGTAAAGATTCTCTGTCATATGACCTATATCTAGATGTATTGCCAAGTAGTTTAAGGTTCTTTGTCACTAGAATAAGATTATCTGCACATTCTTTTAGAGTTCAAACTGGTAGATTTGGTAGAAATAGAATACCAAGAAATGAGCGATACTGTCAATGTTGTTATTCTGTTGATATTGAAGACGAGTACCATTTCACTCTTATTTGTCCTTGTTTTAGCAATATTTGTAAGAAATATATTAAAAAACATTATTAGGTACGACCATCAATGTTCAAATTTATTGAGCTATTGAAAACTGAAAACAAATCTGTATTGATTTAATTTGCAAAATATATTAAAGAAAGCTTGGAAATTAGAAACGAAATTACAAATGTTAACGAAAACTGATCATCCTCTTTACATGCTGTGTTATGTTATATTGAAATGTCCATTAATTCGTGTTTATATATTATACTGATATACGTGATTATATGAATTGTCATATAATAATATGTGTATATGATGATGTTCTATGTACAAATAAAATAAAATATCTGTTCTGTTCTGTTCTGCTAACAGATTAGGTGTGAAAAAGGTGATACAACGCTATAATTTGGCAACTGAGCAGTATTCAAGTAAAAAAACAAATATACGTCTAAATATTTCAAATATACGTCTAAATATTTTGTTACAACCGTTTATAATCGATACCGAAGCGCAAACTTGTCCACTTCGGTAACTTTACCACGTGAACAAAATTTATTGTAGCGCGTCTGATGCAAATAACGGGCCCGCCCATGACTTAAACGACTGTGTTTCTATTAATAGTAATAGTATGCACTAAAATATAAAATAGCACACAGCATACATGTGTTGCATGTTGGATAGATCAAACGCATCTACGTAACAGTATTCTATATTGTAATTCTGTGAACATGACACGTGAATCTTATTAATCCAATAATGAATTAGAAAACAAGTCATTTAAAACTTATATGATATTCTCCATAGATGTTCTTAGGGCGTCTAAGAAATAAGCACATGTAACCAGTTAATTTAAAGCAATTACCAATTTGAAGCGAGTGATACACTGTTTTAACATTTAAATGTGAATGAAGTGATAAAACAATGATAACGATAGATGAAAGATAACGCATGAAGAGATTTAGACTAAGTGGAAAGACGAAGAACAGTGATGCAAGGACACTCGACGACATAAACTATGGTGGGCTGTTGCCAGTTACTTATATGAGAAGCGTTTTGACAACACGATATATCGTTGGACATTAACAATATTAGTTTTGTTTTGCTCAGGGGTAAGGCAATAGCATCCAAAGTGTAGGTTGTTAATTGTAAGAGGGTACGGGATAGTTTTAAACAGATTATTCCGGAGATATTGATATACATATAATCATTTGTTTAATGAATCAACGCAGAACTAGCTAAACTATCAAAATATCTATTAGTTATTGTTTTATAAACGCATTTATTGTCAGCTATAAGCAATTTGATACGCGTGCTTCATAATGAATAATGGCATGCTACAATAAAAAGTAAATGGATAATGATCGAACTGCCCAGTTTATCTAGAAGTTCTATGTTTCGGCATTTTCTTGTTGTATTTTTTATGTCATATGTCAAATAAATAGTAAGTACATTATGTCGCTATTATACTAGGGACCTCGTTAATAAAGATATATGAGTACATGATGTGAGCTATAAGCAAGTTAAAATTGCTCATTAAACTTTGACAAAATGAAATATCAATATCCGCGCAATAATTATATATTGGTATAGCAGCATAAAAGTAGGTTTTATTATCGGAAATAACCTTGTTAGTAATCAAATGAAAGTTACATTACGTAAAATGCTATTCTTAATTAGTTTCTTCTTACTGCCAACCTCTTTCCATTGATGTTGTTATGTTTTGTCATTTTCCATCAATATAATGACGAAGCGAAAAATAGTGCTGTAATGGTACTAATACTAATATTTAAGGCATATCTACCTGATGTCACAGGTGGTTAGCGTGTGGCTATGATATTAATTAGTGAAAACATCATTTTGAATGATAAATAATCATATTATAACGAAAAATTAACTTTTCTGAAAAAAAAATTATTTCACTATCAAATATATATATATAACAAGGTATGCAACTCAAAATCAGCCCAAAACGGGGTGCATCGCTTTGAACAGCCATATCTTCATAAATTTTGCAGCGATTTTCACGATCTCGGTCTTATTCAACGCAGAAATGAATTTCCTTTCTGGAAATGTATATGTCTTGCAATATTTTAACAAATGCTGGGTCAACTTTTAAGAAATAACACGATACACAACACGCATGACCCAGTTGACAGTGATCATGCTGTCTTTAAGACTGAAATCTTCACGGAGTAAAGGGCAACTTCCCTACAAAGTTCATGTAGTTCGATACCATAATTCAATAAAACGTATGAAAAAACATTATTACCGTTCTTGTCGTTACATTCTGCATCAAGACTAACTGTCCAGCGCCGTTTGAAACCTTTGTTTACATACATTTCAACTAACTGACATTTTAAACATACGAGTGATTTCATTGGTCCAATGCGGAGGTGTGTCTTTACGACTGGAGATTTCATTCATAAAGAATACATGATCACTGTCAACTGGGTCATGCGTGTTGTGTATCGTGTTATTTCTTAAAAGTTGACCCAGCATTTGTAAAAATATTGCAAGACATATACATTTCCAGAAAGGAAATTCATTTCTGCGTTGAATAAGACCGAGATCGTGAAATTGCTGCACAATTGATGAAGATATGGCTGTTCAAAGCGATGCACCCCGTTTTGGGGTGATTTTGAGTTGCATACCTTGTTATATATATATTTGATAGTGAAATTTTTTTTTTCAGAAAAGTTAATTTTTCGTTATAATATGATTATTTATCATTCAAAATGATGTTTTCACTAATTAATATCATAGCCACACGCTAACCACCTGTGCCTGATGTAAGCGTCTATGTAAATCGCCTTAAGTACTTTTATTGTATCAACGACATTCACAATTGTAAAGGCATACGAATGAACGTGGTACGGTGGGAACCACAGTTATGCAGGACAAAGAATCAATTGTTTAGTTTTATGTTTAGATAAAAAGGCCAGCCGTTCATTGTCCAAGTTTTTCATGTCATTATCGCATGGTTTTTTACGTAGAGCAGGCTATTATCGATGTCAGTGCAGAAAGCTTAAAAATATCCCTTTTTAAAGAAATGTGCAAATGTGGTTAAATATGTTGGCTTAGACGACATGAGCAGAACAAGAATTGTCTTTATAAATACAAATACGTCGTTGATGTAGTTTTTTGGACGGCGAAAGATCGGTAAAAGATCATAAACTATGGTAAAAATAGATTAACTCCGATTTTGAGTTCCATTTTTTGTTATGGGTTGCAATTTGAAAGGTTACGCAGATACAAACGTAGTAAGAATTTAACGAAAAGGAAAAAACACACTAATTGATGCAATAGAACAATTATTTTAGCGTCGCTCTTTAGCATACTTAAGTAACACAATTGCTTATTATTAAGGATATATTTGTGAACTACACTAGCTATTTTTGAAATTGGTTAAGTAGTTCCAAGTATCGTCTTCATAAAGAAAAGTTTTAATGCAGAGGATGGGATATGTGAATATTGTGTTTGAAAGTTCGCCGTTAATTGAAAATACTGATTGCATTCGTAATATATTTTGTAACCGACTTCCCACCCCATGAAATGAATAATTGATGTTGCGTTTTATAAATCGAAGCGCTTTCGACGGATTAACAGTGACGATTTTTAGATGGTCGCTTAGCGACTCGTCTAAAGTGATTAGTCTAAAATTCAGGTCGATACTAGGAGCCCAATTCCCGCTAACTACACGTATTCGCGCGAGAATGAGATGTTTAATTTATGCAAGAGGTTTGAGTTCTCCAATTATATTCATTCACAAATGGAAACATGATATTAATATCGTGTTAAATGCAATACTTTCGACGGTGCTTTTATAGAAAAGAATCAATAAACAATGATCGTATAGTACGTGTCGCGGAGGAGATTGTTTATGAATGAATAAAATAGTCCACTTTCTGCAGCGTCTTCATGACGTAGTATTTTTGCTCAGTCCATTCGTAATACGAGGCTATTTATAGATGCGCCTGTCGATAAACAAAGAAAAGTGACGTATTACAGGTCATTCGTACATTCAGGCTATTAATAGATTCGGGAAAAAGTTAGCGCTTATTTATATTCTCAATTTATAAAACGTTGAACATAAGTTCAACAATAACTTCAGCGATACGATAGAAAAAACAAAAACATGTTTCATAATCGCTAAACCCGAATATAACAAACAATTTATAATAATAATACGAATGACCTGTTTCATAACCTCGCCCATGCTACTTCAGTTGGTATTTCTGGAAAACGTTCTTTGGCTCTCAACAGATAGCGGAGATCTTTTGTATTTACGAGTGCTAGCAACGCAATAGTAGAAGGTTAGTAGAAGGTTTAGCTTGTTTATTTTCACAGTTCTCAATACATATACAGTTGGATATGAGTTCATCAATTACTACATGCATAATATAGGCAACCTCGAAAATGCTTTATAATCGCTAAAACCGAAAACAACTAAATATATTATATTAAATATATCTATAACAATAAATATCTTTTAAAAATGTAGTCGGCGTATACGCTGACTTTGAAATAAAGTTTGCAATTTACTTTTCTAAATAAATAAATACAATTAAACAAAAGTTAAACTATCGTGTTTTGTTTTTCACTTGTAAGTTGCATATTCACAGCATGAAATGTGTGTTAGCATTGTCAAACCACACATTAGTGTGAGTAGATAAAGAATATACTACGGGAGAGCACTTCATATGCGTCTTCATATGCCTTGTTATGAGTATCTTTCTTCACTATCGAAATATATCGTATGTTGATATTTGATTTAAACGCAGTTTTCTTTCGACACATTTAAATCACACATCAATAGCGCCGTCGTGCGAAAATGGGTCTTATGCGTTTCGGCAAACGTTTGTTAAACCCAACATGTGCTTTTGCGCAGTCAGGCCATAGGCGATGCTGTTCGCTATAAAATCACTCAATATGTTATGTTTCTCCTTACCAGAAGGAGAGATAGCTGAGTGGGCTATTTATATGATGGGCGCATATGGAATAAGACCCATTTTCGCATGACGAGAGTCATGACAAATCTCATTGCAAATTGAAAATGCCACATTTAAGAGCAATGCTTTTTGATACAAAATTGAATTCAAAATAGCAAACTTGTTAATAATGGCAGCCTATCCACACATTAAGGAATGATTTCCAGACGTGCTGACCAAGTACGGCAAACATTGTGGTATGATAATTTAACGATTTTCTCTTATCGTGACACTATACTTTTTCGCTAATGATTGTTTCTCATCTTGGAGGCGCAAGTGAAATTCTGCGAGATGGATCGTAACGCGTAATTGTAACAGGGCCACAATTTGTGTCGTTTGAGCATACAGAGAGTAGTCCGGAATTCCTTACACTGAACAGTGCTACATTCTTTGAATTGAGCACATACGCAGTTATGTAGTAAAAATTCAGAGGTTGTATCTCGAATCAGCTTATTAAATATTCGAAAATATTCATGCGTGTCTGTTGGCGTTATGTAAAAGTCACTAAGATGAAAACTGAGTAAAACAGCTATGCCTAAAAGCGCATTAGTGCTCTATAACTATGTTTATGTCAGCGTTGTTGACACCGTGTGAACTGCTCGGGTAACAAGTAAAGCATAAACAGCAATGTTTATATACTTTTATTCCTCCATATACAAGATACGAAGATTATTGTATATTTTGAATTTGTATATGGTGTCAAAAATCAAAAGTTTTGTACACGGAACTTTCATTATGAATTTATATTCTTGGTGAGATAGTTATTTGATATTAGAACAAATATTCCTTTAATATGATGGTGACTGCAAATTTTCTTTATATTGAGTTCTCATGACCATTTTTATCATACTTTCTATGCTCTAAGAACGTCCAAAAAGCATGTTGTTTTTATTTTGTATAAGTTATTTCTATGAAATAATGATGATAAAAAGTGCACACAAAACTCGACCCGTGCGCTATGACACACACTTTATAAAGTTGAATGGCGTGTGTTCATTTCAAACTTGCGATTGATTTTGAAAAATGAATTGCGTGTTAAATTATGCAATAGCGAACATCTTCAGTGCCTTCAGCGCTTTGATTATTTGTTCAAGATAGTCAGGATACACAGTGCGTAAAATTATGTTGAAGTATAGATTGTATTTTGTTGATATGTTTATTTCTTTGTTTGATATGTTTTTATAACTTTGTTATGGGCTTATGTTAGAAATTATGTTATCCCCCCACAATAAGCTTGTGTTTTTTATATTTAAATCATTGTTGTAAGTATTCAAAAGGTACCTGCTGCATGAATACCACCGGAAATGTTAGTACAATGGGATCTAAGTCGGTAGGCTGATGACAACATAAATACAATACTTAAACGCTCACCAATCGACTTAAATAAGCAAATACTTGATAATAATCGCAGAATATTATATTACACAGCGTCACAAAACCAGAATAGGCAATTCAGTTGAAACCTGAATTTCCAACTAAGATCTTCTATTTTTCGTTTTCTACATCATTTTGATGGTTATGTCTTAACATACATACATAATAATCGTAATCGCTGGAATCGATCATGCAGTGTTATATCACACGGCGAATTATCGTGTATTTCGCCGTAAGGACTGTTTTTCTTCGCGAGAAGCCGCGCTTTTTAATTTAAAAAATAAATAGGTATTAAATGAAAATCTATATCATTCAACAGCAGTCTGAAAGGTTTAATACAGTTTGGACCATTTACGATTTGTCATTTTTTAAAGCTTACATCGATACCATTATACTTTAAAATTGGGTTTTACAGGCAGCAAAAGCTCTTCTATGGTTCTGACTTGTTAATGTTTTGTAGCCTTAACGAAGCGAAACAATGTTTCCGTAGATTTGATCATAACGTTAATGGAATATTACTCACTAAAAATTTAAGACTACACATTTCATATCAAAATACGAACTATGTAATAGAGCTAATGCTGATTTTGTAAACCGTATTTGTCCATCTTTTCAGGCTAACAATGAAAAACCAATTCACCATAATATACCTTTTCCTCGTGACACTTGTAAATGTGGCGGGAAAAACTGCGACACTGTATGGAGCCGGAGCGTCATTTCCGAGTCAGGTGTACAGCGAGTGGATAAATGCATACAGGTAATTATAAACTTTGATACTTTTCTAACGCAACACTTTTCAATTTTGAATATCTCAGCAATGAGTTAAAATATTGATAAAAATTTGAACATGTGATCATTTGACTATATTCTTTGCATGATTACGATAAAGTAAGTCATCCGTGGCACTGGGGCGCTTTTGCACGTGGGGAAGGTGTGGTTTCTTTTTTTGCACGTGAAAATGGTGAAACGCGCAATGATTCTTATTTTATTTCAATTTATTCATTTAAGGTGGTTTGATACACCAGGAAAACATAAAATTAATTTCAAAATCAATAGGTTTCGTATAAAATTTCAGGAGCGCAACAGCGCAAAAGTGTAGAAACAATAAGTTTGTTGAGCAACTCTTGCAGTAAATGTGTAGGCTTTTGAAGCCTAAGTACTCCTAACTTAAACTCATTACAACTCATTACACTTAGAGTCAATTAGTCAGTTAATAGAATAATGCACGTACAATAATGTTCCACATTACTAATTTTACCCTTCATTTGAGTTAATGTTTGTTTCTAATGTCACTCAAGAATTATAAAACATGGACAATGTATTGTTCTGCTTCAGTATCCGATAAATAACTGAACACCTATCGTCAAAAATATTACCCGACCAAGCACAACCGACCACAATCTCTCGCCTATGCAATCAACTAAAGTTGTCAGTTTTGAAGTCAGTTTTCAACGAGATTGGCGTACGTTTGATCTGTGAATTTTATTGTATACAATTCAAAATGCAGGCGTGATTATAGTTGGAAAGGTATAATATTGTATATTCTTGTATAACATTCAATAAATTAATACAACTTGTCTTTGTTGTAACCACTTATACATTTACTGTTTACGATGTACAATTCAAAATAAAGTATACCCAAAGCGCGCTTACAGTTGGTTCTGCTAATGACATATTATAGACTGCAACTTAAAATCGAGATTTCACGTTTCCGACCATAGCTCAGTCAATATCACAATACGAAATCGCTAGTTTCATATCGTGGTCTGGCATCGTTGTTCCGCTTTCTCGCATTTTATTTTCTAATCTCGCATTGCATCTTCCCAACGTCGCATCATATTCTCATGCCTTCGTATCATGTTTTCGCGTTCTCGTCTTTGTAATTTAAAGGACGATAGTGCAAAATTCCAAGACGAGATTGCAAGATAACAATTAAAGGTGCAATAATACGAAGCGAGATCAAGTTGCGAGGTTGTTATAATAGGATATGAGATCGCGATATTATTATCTTGTTTTGTTTTTTTTAATCGTGTTTTCAAAGTCTTAAACTTTGATAATCTTCGGTCGAGGAAACGGAAAACAATGCGAACACATGATATTATGATGCGAGCTCGCGATAAACCTATATCGATCTCATATCGTCATCTCGCGTGCTTGCGTCGTGATTTCGCCCAAGTAAGGCAGCTGTCGACAAAATAACGAGTGGCCTTAACGGAGCAAGGTAATATGTAAATACGCGGAAATTTGTATCATTGTAGTTATTATCTATTCATGTTGCAAAGTGTAATTTTGACGAGTGATCTTCAAAAACTGAAATTAATCATTCGTCAACAAATTAATATTTTATGGCACTCCATTCTGCAAGAATAACAAATGCGTGTAAAATTATCTTCAATTTATAGAGACTATCAAATCAGAATCAACTTGATGGCAAATGAATTACCATGCCAGATACATAATCAATTATTCATAACTTAATATTGGTTCACGCGTTAACATGATACCGTAATTGAACTATGCAAGCATACCATCAATGAGTCGCGTTCTGAGAAAACTGTGTTTAATGCATGTGCGTAAAGTGTCATCTCAGATTAGCCTGTGCAGTCCTCACAGGCTTATCAGGGACGACACTTTCCGCTTTTATAGTATTTTTAGTTTCAAGGAAGTCCCTCCTTACCGAAAATCAAGTTTAGGCGGAAAGTGTCGTCCATGATTAGCCTGTGCGGACTGCACAGGCTAATCTGGGTTGACACTTTACGCACATACATTAAGCCCAGTTTTCTCAGAACGCGACTCCAATAAAAATCATTTAAACAAGTGTTAACTGTTTTATTGATGCGCGCTACTCTATATCAAGGATTGAAAATTGCTTAAATAATTCAAATGCGACATACATTATTCTACACTATGAAAAATCTCAGTTTTAAATTTCGCCTGCCATGATATTCAAACGTACACAGATTATATACATGTACATATATTTAAAATTCACCATCATTAGCAAGTGTTATCATTGAACAGAACATAACAAAATAGTTTATTAAACTTAAGCATATAAAGCTCATTGTCAAAAACATACATATACAATAACAGCATGCGTTTGAAGTAAATATAAAATATATCATTTCGAACAAATATCAATTTAAATATACACGAAATAAAAATGTTTTCGTGAGAGTGTCACGTGTGAAAGGTTAATACATAATGATCACCTAATGCCCAACGTAGATTTATAATTGCAATAAATATTACAGTATCATGTACCTATGTTTTATTGCAAGAGAAATATTATAATTGTATACTATATCTAAATAATAAATACAAACCAAGATCATTGCTTGGATAAAACAAAATGTCTTTTTAATAGATGCTAAAATATTTTTTTAAGTTTTGTATAAAATATACTTGAAGCATAATTTTCTTTTATACCTGAAGCATAATTTATTTTATTTGTCAATATTTATTATAGAATGAGTTATCGCATTTCATTTTTTCAGCACGTACAATGTCAAAGACCGTTTAACCAAAACACTCCTTGGGCTTAAACGCGCATCAATATTCGGCAGTTGAGATTTATTTGTGTTATAAAGAATTAATTATATACAGTCACAGTCTTTAATAAACATGTAATCAATTTTATAATAATCATAAATATGTTACTTATTATAAAAGCTACCCTGTACCCGCAGCAAATCTTTCAATCTCTCAGCAATTTATGTCGTTAATAACCTACTTGAATCAGATATAGGGAAGGAACCTCCGTATACATATCTTCATGACCAATCTAAAGGGAGGCGATGTGGAAAGGCTGTCTTGACAAACACAGCCTGGGGATAACACGTATCGATGTATTAAGCCTTTGTCTTCAAATACTTCAAATAAAAAAATAATCGTTATAAATCAAAGAAAACACATCGTGTCGTTGTTATTTTATCCTTTTTGTGAAGAAATCAAGTGCCACTATGATATGATGGGACATTTTATCTCGATATCGGCTGGGTTCTGCTTACGGTCGGACACCATTTTGTTGGTTATGAAGAGTAAGTGCGTATCGGTTTATATTAAAGGTTAGCCACTTAGTAGATTAATAGCATAAAGTTCGGATTTGTCATTGGTGTACTATATAAGAGTTATTGTTAGTTAAGCAAAATACATACACGTTTACCTATTATTTCAGTAGTATGCATATGTTTATGTTTAATATATAATATATAATATATGTTTTTTATGTTTAATATATAATAGATGTGCATTTTATAAAAACATGACCAAACAATATCAACATTATTACATATTGCAAAAGCAACAGCAACTTAGCGAAAAATTCGAACTTTCTAGTCCTCTAAGTGCCAATATAGTTTTAACAATTTCACATCGACTTCTCTTCAGATCAAATTTGATGATAATTGGCCAATTAAAAAACACAACATTAATTGGAAACGGCCAGGTAAAATATCCGAGAAAAAAGTAACATTTTATTTCAATTGACTGATATGTAAAAGTACAACACCATGTGGCGTCATTTTACTATGACATGTTTCTATTGGGTAAAAAAGCTATCAAAAATCGTAAAATACTCTCTTCATTCTTATCAAATCTAATGCACCTGTGTAAGATTTTGTGAATAACGTCGCATTTTGTTATAAAAGAGAACATGATACTTACACATAGCTGGGCCATTTACCGGGTATTTTTGTTTAAAATGCCGTGGGAAAAAGTGGTAATCAATCGGCACCGGTACTAAGAAGTTATGGTGCAGATATTTGGCACGTTTCGGATCATCGATACTTCGTACCCACCGATACGCAGTACTCGAAGTATATGCCTATTGTAGGGGACACCATACTTAAAAATGCCCGTATTAAATTCAATGTAAAAGCAATTACTTTAACATCACCTTTAAAAAGATTGTTCATGTGATATGTAAGAAAGAACTCGAAACGAATCAAATATCACTGTTTTAAGCCAATCTTTTTACCGGCTGCACTTCAACTAAAGATAAACTGTCAAATGTAAATGTTTCATCTTGAAGTCTCTTACCAAAAAGCAAAACAGTGAATTTTTAGTACACATCAAGGTTTTTTCCACCACACGGTCAAAGAAATACTTATAAATAATGTCGTTGCAAGTTCCCATACATATACTTGTGTCGTCAAATAAATGGTTGATTTTGAGAGAGTATAGCATGGCACAACTTAAGTTTTGAGTATAGTGTAACCAGTATTATATACACGTATTGCGCCAAACGAAATTTCGCATAGCCGACGCACTTGCTTTTCAGGATCTCCCGCCTTGCGCACATTGACATCGACATGCGTTACGAAGTCGTTGGAAGCGGCGAAGGCAAGAAAAGAGTCATGGGAAAGGGTCTCGCTGTGCATTATGCGGGTTCAGATGCGATGCTCACTGAGACCGAACAAGCGAATTACACGGATCTGCGCCTCGTACAAACGTTGGCAGGGTTGGTAGTATTAAATTGAAGAAAACGTCGTGTACGTGCCTCGTATATGATTTATAGCCTTTTATATGATTTTCATACATTAATTATTTTAAAATTGATCGTACGTGTATTATGATTCAAATAAGTTTTCTTATGGTGTGCGACACAAATTGTTTATCATCTTGTATAAGGCAATCAATGGCAGCTCAGTATTTATTTCTACGTGTTTTATTTTTCATTCCTAAGACATTCCTTGCTTATATTTAAATTGGTTATTTCAGTGCCGTTGTGCTGGTGTTTAACGTCCCTGATGTAAGCAAACTTGTCTTAAACCTTGATGTAGTCACAGGAATCTACAACGGTACGATTCAAACGTGGAATCATACAGACATTGTAAGACTTAATCCCCAAATTAAACTTCCGGATGCCAATATAGTTCCAATTGCGCGCGCAGACGACTCTGGAAGTACACGCGTTTTTACATCAGCTTTGTCTTCGGTCAGCCCGGAATGGAGAAAACATTATGGGACATTTTCGGAAGGTTACAATTCTGTCACCAAGGCTCCGTTTTACTGGAACTCGAGCGTCGTAAAACAATTCGGTCGAACAACAGTCGGCGCAGTTGGGCTCGTACTTTCAACAGAATTCTCGTTATCATACTCGTCTTTGTCAGAAGTTAAATCCTTCAGCATTAACCACGCTTGGTTGCAAAACAGTCAAGGCAACATTGTAAACGCCTCAATTCAGTCTGTCCAAGACGCCATTGTGAGCGCTGATGGCAATCTGAGTATTGTGAACACTAATGGTTCATTCGCGTACCCGCTATCAACGTTTACGTATTTTATTGTGTACATGACTTCAATGACGGACTGTGACTCCGCGATTGAACTCGTACGGTATATCACGTGGTTGTCGACGTCAGAACAGGCCGCCATATCGGCGGATAGGCTGGGCTTTGTCGCCCTGGAGAAACAAACGTCAGACTTGATTGCGGATCATACGCTCAAGATGATGACATGCAAGGGACAAAATGTGTGGGAACTGATGCTGCAGCAAATCGCATTAGAAAACGCCTTGGTCGAAGATGACTCGTGGAAGACGTACGTGTATATCGGCGTCTCTGTAGGTACTTCCGTTATGGTGATTTTCGTCGTACTTTATATAAAATACCAGTACGGTATTCATAGGGAATTAATAAAGAATACATGGAGAATACCTCATTTGAGCATAAAGTTAGACGGCCAGCAATATTCCACACCTTCGACTCCTATATCGTCAAACGGAAGTAACGACATGTCTAACCGTATTCATTTCGGAGATGGTTACAATTTGAATTATGTAAGATATGGAAAATTAAATCATCAAAATGTTACTTTAATAAAGTTCGGTCTCAAAACGGAACCCGTGTTTTCATTGAAACAAAGACGTATGATTTTATGGCAGATTAAAACCGTTAGCCATGTCAATGTGATGCCCTTAGTTGGCTTAACACAACTAACCGAATCATGGCATTCTGTATTCATGTGTCACTCGCGAGGCAACCTTAGTGAAATACTAAGAGACCCTAAATTTAAATTCCACAACCAAATGTTTGTAATACTGGCAAAATGTTTGGTTAGCGCCATCTCATATTTACACAGAAAAGACATTGTCCACGGGCGACTGACGTCCAAATGCTGTTTCATCGACAGCACTTGGAACCTAAGAGTAACTGCGTGGAACGAAGTTTGTATTTATAAACACAGCAGGTCGAACACGAGTCACAATAAAATCCTACCAATTGACTGGAGCCCTGAGGATGAGTCGTCTGCGGAACTGCTATTGTTCACAGCTCCAGAGGTCATTAAATATCGGAGTGACGTCACACCAGAAACAGATTCCTATAGCTTGGCAATGGTTTACCAAGAGATCTTTTCTCGAAAACCACTCTACACAGAGCTAAGTCTTAAACCTACAGAGATTTTGTATGCAGTAGTCACCTGCGGAATCCGTCCGCGTATCACCGAGAAGACGCCGAACGTTATCCGGTTGATTATGGAGCGCTGTTGGGAGATCGATCAAGCCTCGCGCCCGAGTACCGCGTCCATAGAGGTCGCTCTGCACAAGGAGTTTCCAGACACCGTCTCTTTGCTGGACTGCATGACGGACACACTAGAGCAGTACGCGGTCGGTCTAGAGACCAAACATAACGGTAAGCAGATTGAAGAAGCGTTCAGACAGATATAAGAGGATATAATGCGAAAGTATAAGCAATTTGCAGAGCGTTTTGAAAGGATGTACATTTATCACATGATAAACAGTGTTTCCCGTGTCGATTTGGTACAACAGTCATATATATATATATTGTCCATACAAATTCGATTCATGTAACCGTTTTTAGAACACTTTATAAATGTGCATGTTAATGGCGTTTTTATCAGAGCCGAAAACTTTATAGCTCTTTATGTTGTGAATTGTGTGTTTTGTCGTTAATAGATATATTTTTATTGCCGTTCCATGATTAACTTTTAATATATGTTTCTGTTTGTTTTTATGTAAAAACTATTCTGTGATATTAAGATTTTTATGCATCCATACGTATAATGATGACTTAAGATTCATGTCTGATATTGCTGGTGTTTTTTCCAAACAAAACTAACCATTTAACAGTAAAAACTTACTTTGTTTTAATAACTTATAATACAGTCATGAGCAATGTTGATAGTTTAACATTTATTTACAGTATTACTTCCATGATTTAAAAAAAAATCAAATGGACGCTAAACAAAAATATTTATATACAATAAAATTATACTTTTTGGTCAGAAAAAAAACAACACAAATCGTTAAAATATATTGATTGATTCCATGGGGTAGAATAACTACATCTATAATCAGTACTTAATGCAATTTTACATATTGTCTTTTTCAGAATTGAAGGCCGAGTTTGAAAAGATAAAAAATCAAATCAATACGAGTCTTTACCATAATGTCCCAGCTCCCGTAGCAGATATTCTGCTCAACAACAAGAAATACCAGTGCACACAGTACGAGAGCATATGCCTTATGGCTTTCGCCGTCTGTCACGTGGAAAATCTTGTTGTTCACACGACGCCGACGGGGTTTGTGAACCTGATGACACATTTCTTTTCGTCACTTGACCAAGTCCTTCTGAACAGTAACCTGTATTGTCTACACGGTCAATGCGAATACAACGTGTATGCGATAGGAATGACTTTTGATTCAGACGCAACAGGGTATAATGCCACTAAGGCTGCGATAGAAGCGGTTAAGGCTTCAAAGAATATTTTCAATTTTACAAGAAAATTTAGTGCTGAGCGATTATCCGGTATCAATGCCGAGTTAATGCTGAAGTTCGCGATCACTCTGGGCCCCGCAATTACGGGCGTGGTTAAGACTAAGCAGCCCAAGTTTTCGGTGTTCGGTAAGGCGATGGAGGAGGTCCGTGACCTTTGTGCCAACTCATCTGCAGGCAACATCAGACTGGCGCCGAGCGTGTTTCAGACCTTTCGCGCAGTAAACGAAGAAACCATTCACATACAAGAGGTCAACGAGGTAATGTACAATAATGCCATTTTGTGTAAATTATTCAATTATCGTTATCAATTTAAATTATTTAATTGAATCTTATTTCGAGTGTGAGGCACTGAGGTCGATATACTTGTTATTTTTCAACAATAAAACAAAACCCAAATGTTCATACGGTTTATGCTATTACATGAGATAGCAGAAATGTTGTAATTGGTAAAAAAAAATATATAGGCTAATCAGGGACGACACTTTCCGCCTATAGTAGATTTTTGCTTAGAAAATACTTTCTGTAAACAGAAATTTTCATAACAGCGGAAAGTTACATCCCTGATTCGCTTGTGCGGACTGCACAGGCTAATCATGGACGACACTTTACGCGCATGAATTAAACGCCCATGCAATACGCACATGCATTTAACCCACTTTTCACAGTGCACGGCTCATGTAGAATAAGTGTACAACTGTTCCTTATTCAAACACAATATTTAATTATGCGCAGTATGTTGCCCTTATAGTTGTGAGTGTACGTTGTTTTGATAAATAATTGACACAGATGTACAATTATGAAACGAATGCACGTTTTATCGGATCTTCCATCACAAATGTAATTTTCCCGTTGTTGAAATTCTCCATCATTTTAATATACACTTTTTCATCTGTGGAAACATTTATGTATGTTTTATAATCCAATTATTTTGCATGGGAAATATTGTATATGTTGTCATTCAAAAACACACGGAAACATGACTATTTTTTCTTAAAACGCTTATATGGGCTTAGCAAAAAAACAACAACAACGAACGGTCGTTCTTCGTCAGCGGTTAATCGCATTAAAGAACGTTGTACGTGGGTTCATAATTAGTGGAACAATGAAACACATCCGTTATTAAAGAGTCGTCGAACTTTGCTGCACCAAAACATTATTGTTAATTTCATACTACATATGTAATATTCTCGTAAAATAAGTTTATTTATATAAATTAATTTAGCCGATAATGATGGTTTGAATAATCAAACATGTTCCCATTAAAAACAGAGTGTTTTAAGCGGAAGCGGTTTCCATTAATAAACAAGTGGTGCGACAGTTGAAGCAAAACGCATAAACTGTACAAACACATACGAACTAATACTAACTTTATTGACGTTGTACATATTCAATTTGAAGATAAATTAGATTGTTTTCCTTGCTTTAATTGGTAGGTGGACAACGATTTAACGTTTGTCAATGAATAAAGAAAAAATGTTTTATTATATTTTCAGCAAAAACAATATTATATCGACATTGGTAAGTACTTAGCATACACACTTAATTACAGTGATTTATAAATAAATGAAATAAATATGAAAAAAATAATACTACTGATATTACTGATAATAATAATAATAATAATAATAATAATAATAATAATAATAATAATAATAATAATAATAATAATAATAATAATAATAATAATAATAATTATAATAATAATAATAATAATAATAATGTTTCAGTTTCATGTTTGAGATGTGCATGTTTTTGTGTTTATAAAAAGCTAGTTTAACACAAGAAATGGCGCGGCAGAGGCCGACGCGTATCCCCACGCCACATGTTTGACCCAGGGGCGCCCCATGGTTGGTAATGGGTCCATGCATAGTTGAGATTGACCGTATTGTCATAAGAGAAGTTCAGTATCAATTAGAAGTGAATCAGTGTAGAAATGAAGAAATTATAGTAAAAGACAATTCTGGGTGGGTGTGGCCTATTATGGGCGGGGCGCCCCAGGGTTGGTAAAGGGGCCATACATAGTTGAGATTGACCTTATTGTTTTAAGAGATGTTCAAAATCAATTTGAAGTAAATCGGTGTAGAAATTAAGAAATTATAGTAAAAGGCAATTTTGGGTGGGCGTGGCCTATGTGGGCGGGGCCCCCCAGGGTTGGGTAATGGCGCCATGCATAGTTGAGATTGACTGTATTGTCATAAAAGAGGTTCAGTATCAATTTGAAGTGAATCAGTGTAGAAATGAAGAAATTATAGTAAAAGGCAATTTTGGGTGGGCGTGGCCTATGTGGGCGTGGCGCCCCAGGGTTGGTTATGGGGCCATGCATAGTTGAGATTAACTGTATTGTCATAAGAGAGGTTCAGTATCAATTTGAAGTGAATCGGTGTAGAAATGAAGAAATTATAGTAAAAGGCAATTTTGGGTGGGCGTGGCCTATGTGGGCGTGGCCTATGTGGGCGGGCGCCCCAGGGTTGGTAATGGGGCCATGCATAGCTGAAATTGACTGTATTGTCATAAGAGAGGTTCAGTATCAATTTGAAGTGAATCGGTGTAGAAATGAAGAAATTATAGTAAAAGGCAATTTTGGGTGGGCGTGGCCTATGTGGGTGGGTGCCCTAGGTTGGTAATGGGGCCATGCATAGCTGAGATTGACCGTATTGTCATAAGAGAGGTTCAGTATCAATTTGAAGTGAATCGGTGTAGAAATGAAGAAATTATAGTAAAAGGCAATTTTGAGTGGGCGTGGCCTATGTGGCCGGGGCGCCCCAGGGTTGGTAATGGGGCCATGCATAGTTGAGATTGACCTTATTGTCATAAGAGAGGCTCAGTATCAATTTGAAGTAAATCGGTGCATAAATGAAGAAGTTAATGTAAAATAACATAAAAAAATGAGTGAAAATCTCTGACCCGGCCCCGCCCCAACCCCCATAACTTTTGACCTAGGGGTCAGATCAAAATTCCGTCACTGTCACGGTCGCACATATGCTCATAGCTACCATGTATGTAAGTTTCAAGGTTCTAGTGCTAATAGTGTAGGAGGAGCAGATGGCCAGGACGGACGGACGGACGCATATCAATACAATATCCCCACTTTTTCGATAATAATAAATTGTTTATGAATCGCGAATTTTTGTATCCGATCGGATTTCAGATGTTTGCTATTGTGCCTGAGCCGCGCTGTGCATACCGACGATGTGCGGGGATGGATTTGTGTCTGCGATGGCGAGTGGTTTACCAAGGCCTTTAAGTCCATACGGGGATTGGCCACGAATAGTCAAAAATCCGTTCCAGTCGTATTGTTCACAGATTAATTTTCATTCCTGGAAAATTACAAACAGAACCATGTGGTGATTGGTGTCGTACATTATAATACACGAATGTGTGTATTCTATACTAAATGCGCGAAATATGTGACGCCTAAATGCGACATTAGATAATTACTTAGCTTTACACGTATTTGAATTTCATTTTGCATTTGTGGAACCGGTCTATTATCTCGTGTTATATCGTATATTTCTAAAAGATCAATCATTTGGTTTTGAGTACAATTGTATTTGTGTTTCCATGGTATTATCATGTTAATTAAGGGCTGGTTATCACACTTTGAGGATATAATATTATAGTAATTTCAACAGAAATAGTCATATTGTGCATAAATAACATGAACTGCTTCTTGCAAAAAAATGGCCTCGTGCCTGTGGCCAGTATAGAAAGCACACAATGGCCAGGAGCTACCATGTCCGCTTTACATTGACGAAATGTTGCGTGGTCTCATTCTTGGTTGTCTGGTGTCAGCCCAATGGTTGATTCACGCTCTTCGCGCTTAGTTATGGGTTCGGCGTGTGAAACTTTCACCAGTTTTCAATTTAACTGAGATTCAGCAAATTTATGTTATATCATGCATCAGTTTATTTGAACTCATTTGCCATCAAGTAATTTATTCTACCACAAAGCATTATCATTTAAGTGCGACTGTTCGATACAGGTGTTCATTGGAGACACGAACATGGTATTGATTTAAACGTAATACAATAAAAAATGATTGCACAGTGATTAATTATGCATTTTGCAGAGGCGGGCAATATTGTACAATTGTTTAAATCACGGCGTTTCCTTACAATATGAATGTTTACCGAACACATTGTCATTTCCTGATATGGCATCTATTCGCGGGAAAAGCGATAATATTAAAGCTAGCTTCTATACAGGTGTATTCTAGTAATCAATATTTGAATCGCTTGAACAATGTGATTAGATTTAACGCGAGGGTATACACATATCTGTTTTACGTAATTTTGCACTTCTATTTTGAACAACGAAAAATAAATAAACTGGATGTCCACGAATGTCAATTATAACAAGTCTGTTCAGATCAATATTGCTCATGGTACATCTGTGTCACCATGCATTCAAAAGAAGTTTTTAACTGGGTCTTAATTTGGCTCGCATCCAATTAAAAGACAATCCGTTGCAAGCTATTTCGTGGTCGCCTGATACTCCGTGCATGGAGTTGTTATTTATGATTTTACAGTTTTTAGTGACGATAAAGGCTTTTCATTGACCGATATGTTAATTCTTGCTTCTGTATCGCCTTGTTTGGTTATCATTTGAGTCGTGTTCTGAGAAAACTGGGCATAATGCATGTGCGTAAAGTGTCGTCCCAGATTAGCGTGTGCAATCCGCTTTTATGACATTTTTCGTTTAAATGAAGTCCCTCTTAGCAAAAACCCAATTTAGGATTAGGAAAGTGTCGTCCCTGATTACCCTGTACGTACTGCAGAGGCTAATCTGGAACGACACTTTACGCACATGCATTATGCCCAGTTTTCTCAAAACACGACTCTTTTGTTTGTTTGTGTATCACTTTAACCTTTTTTGAACAAAAAATTGCCTGGAGTGTATACACTTCTTTGCCATTCCAGTGCAAGTTATTTCCAAAACATTCACTAAATATAACATAAATGAACAACACAATAGTACGGAATCCGGATAGTGTCATCTATAATCTCGCCCTTCTTTCATCAAGGGCGACACACGACGCACGAATTGATACACGATATTTTGCGCGACAGTCTCGGCGACTCACGAAATTTTCGCGACAGTCGCAGCGACGCACGATATTTTGCGCGATACACGAAGCGACGCGAAATATCGCCCTTGAGTAGGTAGTCCAAAAGGAGATATATCGTGTTAAATATATCGTGCGTCTCCGCGACTGTCGCGCAAAATATCGTGCGTCGCCGCGTTATGAACGCGATCGCCGCCCTTTTATATGCGAGATATCGCCTTAAAAAGGGGCGAAGGTCGCGTTCAAAAAGGGCGAAGGTCGCGTTCGTAAGTGCGACGGTCGTGTTCAAAGGGAGAGATATCGCATATGAAAGGGCGAAAGTCGCATTCTAATTTTTTGAAAACGCGACAGTCGATAGGCGATATTATTACAGCGATATTTTATCAGTACAAATATCGCGTGTCGCCGCGACTGTCGCGCAAAATATCGAGTGTCGTTTCGTGCGTCGTGTGTCGCGGTCTGAAATTAGACCGCAATACGCGAGATTCGGATAATAACGGCGATATTTGAATTATAAAATATCGTCCGTCGCCCTTTGAACGCAAAACAGGACACACAAAGCGACACGCGATATTATGCGCGACAGTCGCGGCGACGCACGATATTTTGCGCGACAGTCGCGGCGACGCACGATATTTTGCGCGACAGTCCCAGTGACGCATGATGTATTTAATACGATATATTGCCTTTGGGGTTACCTACACAAGGGCGATATTTCGTGGTACATTCTCGCGCGTCGCTTCGTGTATCGCGCAAAAAATCAAGCGTCGCCGCGACTATCGCGCAAAATATCGTGCATCGCCGCCACTGTCGCGCAAAATTTCGTGTATCGCTTCGTGTGGTGTGTGTCGCCATTGATGAAAGAAGGGCGAAATTATAGATGGCACTATTCGGATTCCGTACAATAGTGTTTTGAATGAAATGTACAAAGATAACATTTTTAAACAAATATTCATAATATACGGGCGCTTTTGTTTTGATAATTATTGAAAGTTATAAATGTACTTAATGTTTCGACTTTTAATATCTTGAAAGTTCGAATTATTTGCGTCTCGATTTTATAACAATTGACCACTTTCAAAATGGTTTTGTTGGTGTTGTTGTTTTGGTCTTTTTTCATGAAAAAGTGTATTGTTCTGATAAATAAACTATTACGTGGTGTGTCTGGTAATGGTTTAATACTTGAGCTAAAAACTCACCAGGTGCGATCCCAATCAATCGCGTTGATCTCTCCAACGACATCATGTGCTGTGCTGAAACTGACTCCAAAGTTGTCTCCATAACTTACGGCTGTTGATGCAATTAACTCGCATTAACTAGTTTAATAAAAAGGTTGAAGTTACAGAGCTTGATCATAATTTGAGTTCTGCTGTATCGAAATATAGTCAGTCTGTAAATGAACACCGACCAAATTTTTGTCTTAGCATAAATTGGTCAATCAGTATTTATTATACTTTGTAAATACGACTGCACCTATTCAGGAACTATCGGAAGCGTGAGCGGGTATCTTTCTTTTAAAATGTTTTTTAGTCTATTGGCGTGTACCGCAAAGCAGAAACTCGTCTCGCAGTCAGGTGCGTGTTTATCAAGGGATAAAAAGGCCCGAATGTGGGATTGTGGCAGAAAAAGATAAGATATTTAACACAGAATTTTCGAATTCTCACAATATTTCACTGAGACACTTTTTTTTAGAAGATTTTCTTCTGAGAATTGTTCTAAGACCATTTAAGTGATTTTTTCTAGGACCATTTTTAGTGAAAAACGTTCTTAGAAAATAAAACAAATTTCGTTTGTAAAACAATTCTGTTGTTGGCAAAAGCTAGATAACGTTTACAATATGTTTTATGTTTCGAAACATCTCATGAAGGTTTGCGTGTATGCAGTGGTAGCGCAACCGCCAATGGATCCTGGCGACACTGGTTCGAATAACAGGCGAAATCAGTTGTTTTGTGTGAAACTTTTTTCTAACTATCATAATTAGTTAGGTCGATTAAAAACATTAAAGATTTGTAAGCAATCGTATCTACTGACATTTGAAAAAAGGCAAAAATATGTAAACTATTCCCTTAACACGTGGATAGGAACGAGATTTTAATTTCGTAGTTCCACAACTTTTTTCATGTATGCGAACATTCAAATAAATACAATAAATATGTTCCTATAATTATTTCTTTACTTCTTGCATACTCAGTTGTGTGTTGTTGTTTTTTACAAATGGAATCTCGTCGTATTTGATTTTGATTTGACATACTTTGCCAATGTGTTTATTAATGGGGTAAGTCAAAGACCTATAAAATACATGTATTCTATAGGTCTTTGGGTAAGTCACTGTCAATAGTTTTAACGGATTAATAACTGTCTTGTTTCTTGCAGAAGACTGTCGAGTTTTTAGGCATGTAATATCGTTTTACTTTGTGACGACAAACATTGATCTTGCGATTTTGGGCGGCAAGAGCGCGGATGGGGGGGGGGGGGGATCAAATTACAGGGTTTTGATATTAATCTGCAAATTATGTTGCATGTAATATACAGTGTGCATGTACAATTTTGCGTATGTATTTAAGTCGATATATATAACAACAACAACAACACAACAGCAGCAATGAATTGTTCCTTTCTGCTAAAATGAAAATAAAGCGATCATAAAAGTAAAATGAAAATTAACATCCAAAACAAGAAAAAACAATGATATAACTTTGACCTAAGCTTCCATGTGAAAAAGTCGTTACGTCTCGAAAATAGTCATGATGCTATGTTACCAAGCTCCCTTGATACATATTTATAATTTTCAGATTATATAGGATAGTTGCAATATTTCACAACTTCTGGTTTCGTTTATGTGTACCTATCGTAAAGCCTTTTCTTTTTGAAAGCCTTTTAGATTTTCATTCAGTCAACTGTCCTTTAACATTTACTTCATCAAAAACTTCCCTGCATCAAGCCAATAGATTTTCAACGCCGTCAGCGCTCTCGTAATAAGATGGTTTCTAGGGGACTCTGTTGTTAAGCACTACACGTTAATTGTCCAACAACATGAATAAGTTGTATGCCACATGCAAATATGTTTTCGTGCACTTCGAGAGAGTTCTCTTTCACTGAGAGCCAGGTGGTCTACCAATTAGAGTAAGTTGTGGTTAAGCGCAAACGTAATCTGCTACTTGGAGCCAGTGTCAATTGTGCTATAGTCCTCTGCAGAGGGACGCTTGGTTTGTTCTTAACAAAAACAACCAATCGTTATTATACATGTGGTTATAGCACAGTCTAGAAAAGATTCTTCTCTATTAGAAATGTTGAAATCAGTCCAGGTCATTTATATTATGAAATATGAAAACAAGCAACATAATCATTATCAAAATGACCAAAACATTTTTTTTAAACAAATCAAACCATAAACATAAATACTTGATGATACTATTCTTAATTGATTTGGTATTGTATATTTGCCAACAGATGTAAACATTGCAAAACATATATTTTTTCACATACAATCAAATGGACTTTCAATAAATTATATAAACTTTACACGGTCGTTATTCAAGGGCGCCACCTCTTTTTGGCGATGCTTTAATACACGAGCCTTAATACATGAGGAATTATCCTTAAAATTTAAAAACATCCGGTCCTTAACGCCACGTCGGAAGTAGTATTTGTTAATGCATCAAAAAAACGGGGTGGCGCCCGTGATTAACGGCCGTGTTTTTCAAATAATTTTAATGCTCACGCTGGTCATGCAGATACTTCCATAACGGATGGCACGTCGTAAAAAGAGAAAAACAAAATTCATGCGCAAAATATAAGTTCCTTAGTTGTTTTGTTTATGCATATACTTTATAGTAGTTTTTGAGACACGGTCCATGTTGTAGTTGATAAGTGGTATATCATTTTGTATTGTGAAGAAATAAGTTTAATGTGAAAGTGAGAAAAGTAAATTGGAAAACAGCAAACACTGGATGGTCAGTACACATTTCAACAAATATAAACATACTTAAAACATATTGCATTCCATTGTTTGCCATTCCAGAATTTAGAGTAATTACTGCGCTTCAAATATTGAACTTTTTATTGTACGCAATGAAATATGAACGAAGATAGAGCATGTTTTAATCATTAATGTTAATAGAAGGTATGCATGGTATTGTGTACACTTCGATTCCCGATAAAGGGTACGTAGGATAACGGAAACTCAACCAATGTGGCATTATGATATCGTAGTTTTATATTCTACTTGAATTGCGTTTATTTATATTATTACTATTTTTACCAAAGTGTTTGCTCTTCCAGCAAGTAGAGTAAAGACTGTGTTTAAGATACTGAAATTTAATCGTATTCAATGAAATATGAACGAAAATTGAGAATGTTTTAATATGCGGTATGCATGAAATCACATTTGATTCCCGATAGTGGAAATATCGGATAACGAACACTTTTAACACATTTGGCACTCTAATGTGTTGTAGACCGAGGAGAGTACCGGTGTAGTACTAAGGAAGCAAACATCGAGGGGAATGTATATAAGCTTCAATGTTGCCCCTCAGGGGCGTGATTTGAACAAACTTGGTAGAGGACCTCCGTACAATTTTACATGCAAAATACCAGACCACTCGGCCTTGGCGTTTCATATATTAATTTACACTACATACATCTCAGGAAAACAAAAAATCGTGACATGACCAATTTTTACATAAGTTGAACAAAGTTTGCAGAATACGATTTTACATACACCATATTAACCCATTTATGCCCAGTGGACTCTCCCATCCTTGTAAATTGGATCAATTTATTTCCAAAATTAGGGATGTCTAGTATATGTATTTCTATATTTAGAATATTACTTACTACAATTCCTTTAAGCAAACAGCGTAGACCCAGATGAGACGCCGCATGATGCGGCGTCTCATCTGGGTCTACGCTGTTTGCAATGCCTTTTTTTCAGGACGCTAGGCATAAATGGGTTAAACCATTGACAGTTTCATAGAATACATTTTTTTTAATTTCCTTTATAAGTCCTGTGAACCATAAAGCGTGGACACTAAATTATGTTGATACCAATTATTTAACCCATGACCCTAGTGGTTTCACAGGAGACAACTTTTTAATTAAAAAACAAACAAACAACTTTATACTCGCTTACCTCTGCGCAACATACCGGAACGATTTGACCAACTTTGAAAAACAGTCATCCAATGATAATTAATTTGACGTTTCATACAAAACTGCCCCGCGGCTCTGGAGTGAATATTATTTGAGAAAAAGTTATTGGACGCATACACGGACTGACGGATGACTGAAATGATGACGTGTTTTAAAAGGTCTTCATGAGCACCCTGTGCTTAATTGAGCTAAAAATGAATGGCGTTAGATCTAAACTTAATTCCATTCAAAACAATTTTCGAATACATAATCATGAGCTTAGTAGTATCCAAAGACATGCATTGATTGTCTACTTAACATTTACGTGAACTATAAAAACATCATAAGGCTCGCACAGAAACACTTACAAAACTCCACAGTCAATCGTGAAACACGCTTAAAATGCATCAATTGTTCGTGTGAAACACAAATAGACGTATCTTAATGATCTCCATGTTCATAGAAGAAGTGCACTATTTGCATCATTAATGACAATAGCAAAATATAAAATATGTTACGTGGTCTGAGAAGTCATTTAGCCAATCAATGTGGTACTCTTAATTTTGCGCGATCTGACAATTAATCAACTCCCGTCGCCGGTTTGAATGAATGTCTTCAATACATTTGTCAGCTCGTTCATGTTGTTTTATATTTTCCTAACTTTTTTTGCAAAATTTGATTGTTCAGAAATAAATATTATCGGATCATATACTTAACAGTTAATATGTCTGGACTACTGCTTGAAGATCATATAATTATGCGTAAAATGAATTTAAAAATTGCTAACTGAATACGATTGCCGTGCTTCTAATTTCATTCTATTTAAATAAAAGCTCTATTTTTAATGAATGTTTTAGATGTTTCACTGTTAAACATACTTTGAATGCGATTCAACTTGTTTGATTTTGAACTGCGTGACACCAAAATTGCACAAAGAGTACACACGGCGATCATTAGAAAATATTTAGTATACTATGTTGATCATTACGTTAGAATGAGCATAACCCTATCCCAACATTCTTATATAACAATTTGATACTTGATTTTGTTGCAATTTATAATTCAATCATAGAATACTTTGAGATTTGCTTTATCAACTCAAAGGATCGATGTAGCCAAACCGATTTTGTGCCAAAGGTATTCTAGATAGAAATATCAAAATAGAACTATTATTGTGATTTTCCATTTAAACAGTGATTTCAGTGACATGAATGCAATTGAGATAAGATAAACGACATCCCATGAGGTTCCTTTAATCGGTAGAGGGCGTTTTAAATACCCTGCTATGGTGTCATTAGTAGAATGACTGGGTCATTTCAATGGCATTTGTGATATGTATTGTTGATGTTGATTCGCTGGTCAGGACTTTGTTGGGTCAAAGTGACGCAGGATAGAACATTTGCTTCAAAAATTGATTTTCTATTTTACTGCGTCCAAATGCGAGAATCAGCGTCGAATGAAATTTCTGTATGTCTATTTGATAAGGAAGATAATATTTGTGTCAGCGTTTCACATAAACGGATTCGTAAAATGCATGCCGAAAGAAAAAAAATCAGAGTAATTAAAACTGCTCAAAATTATTTGAACGTGGAAACATATTGCTCATATTTACTTAATTTTCAGACAAAATTTAACATGCATGTATTTATTTAAGGTATACTTCGTTCGTTTATAAATTATAATTGATATGTATCTATCACTCAACCAAACTTCGGTATAATATCGCATGTGCGTTTTTTATATTGCATCGTTATTTACCTCATTTTTGTCAGCGAACTCTTTTTGCACGTTAAAATTGACAAATGCGCAAACAACTAACCCAAGCTTGATAAAACTATGATTACTTTGATATTTATAAAAAAAATTGTGGTATTTGTCACATTCTGCATTAAATATTAAAAATGAACAGCACATTAAAATGGCGGATAATCCCATATAAGTTGCTGTCTCAGTCATCGAAAACAGCGTTCTAGAAATTGAAACCACGATGTAACATACGCCCACAAGTGATTGTGTTCGAATTAAACATCCAATAATAGCAGTTTTACGACGTACTTAAATATTTTTCCCGTCTTGAGTGCCATTTCGACACAAAATACATGCGTGCTTAGGTACTTATATGATTGATCTACAAAGGGTTTATTAATTTGCTGTAGCAATAATGGCACAGAAAAAATAAAGACAACATGAAACATGGCAATTAAATGCATGCAAGTCAGATTCACACATCTTTTAGTATAATACGTCAATCCAGATTCAACGTTTTTTTCTAGTTGTAGCAAAAGTGACCTTGACTTTTATTTGACTGTTTCATATAGCATCTCGTGATAGGTCTAAATGTGAGCAGCCTTAGCAAAAAAATAAATGCGGCACCTTAATCCAAGCTCAAATTGTTAAGAACGGAAAAAGGTTTTATATTAATAGTTGAAGTGACCTTGACCTTACAGTGATTATTCCAAATGCAATCACACTCTAGGTATACAGGTAAGCTTAACACGATATCCATAAAACGAAATTTTATTAAAGAAAGGTATCAAGTGGATACTGGTTGTCTATTTTGAGTTAGAGTGACCTTGCCCTTATCCGGCAAACCCCAAAGTATCCCGGGCTATGTTTAAGTTAAGTTGACATTTTGTGTCCTAAACACACCTGAACTCTGGTTTGAGGACTGTGCGGAGTTAAAATATATTTTTATGATACTGAAAAGTACGACAACAAACAAAAATTTCATTGGAAAAATAAAAAAATAACGCTTTGAAAAAGTTTAATGAATAACTTTGACACTAATGATTTAACATGCATATCAGCTTTCAATCTCGTTGATAACTCTAATCAAAGACAGTGATAATGAACGAACATGTCTGTAGAAGATAGTTATTACCATGTAAATCAACTTGGCTACGCGGAAAAATTGCCATGAAACACTGACTACTTACATGAAAAGCTAAACTTAATGATGCACTGGAAATTAAGTAGAACGTTTCGCTGCATAACTCTTATGTTTCAGCCAGTGCCAACAACAACATTAAGTAAGTACAAAGAGTAAAGTTTGCGGAAAAGCAAATAAAGTAAGTGAGTAGCTTATGTTTGATCGTCAAGTTGCATCTTAAACATTACCCACGCTTTCTTAATATAACTCTGATATCCACATAGAAAACACATTTTTATACATTTAATCATCAATAGCTGTTACATTATCATACGAACAGTACTGATTTAAAAGATAATATTAATACATGATGTTTAAAATACATATCACAGCTTGTCCAAAAGGGCTAACGATAGTTCCGTATCTTTACTTTGACGCAAATCATTAAAATATTTACTTTCATTTAGAACACGAAAATGCAAGGACATGTACGTGTATGATTTAGCTGCTTGTAGTAGGTCTAGTTTCGTTCATTTTACAAGAGTAAATACACATTTTGATCAAAACAAATATTAAATTTAAGGATCGAATTGTATTTGCATGCCCCAATAAAAAGGAAGGTATGTTTTGACAGTATTAAAAATGATTACATCCAGATAACAATTTGGTAATTAACCTATTCACATGCTGATATTCCCAGCAAATGTATTATCTAGTTTCATATTCAGTTTAACAAAAGGTGCAGTTAGCATTAGTGGCGTATTCAATTTTGAACAAGGAGGAGTTTGTTCCTATGATTCTATGAACCATTCTACATTGACACCACTGTACATTGGTATCTCGTGTAATATGTAAAGGCATATAAAACATATGTCACCAATTTTTTGTTTCCATATAATTTAAAATAGTCGACCATTTATTTATACATACTGGCGATGACTCATTTTTGGTAATTATATCATACATTGGTTTTGTACCCTTTGTATTAACTAAGATGGAACGTGAGCGTGTGGGCGTAAACGGCTTCATAAAGCAGTTACCCGTAGGGCTTCTCAGGTTCTTGTATCGTGAAACCGCATTAATACTGACTTATGCAAATAGTTTGGTTTGAAGTTCTACACTTGACAAAAATCATTTAAACTGTAAAAAAGTGGCCGTGCCACCTTCGTTATATCTATCGATGCCAATGCAATAAACAATCGTGTCTGTCATTTGTCGTTTTTGTCGTTAATGTTGTTGTTATTGTGGTGGTTGGTATGGTTGGTATTGGTAATGACTTGGACTACAAAATGTCTTAGGGAAAAGTGAAAGTCGCAAAAGATAAAACTCAGAATTGTTATAAGTTTCAAATATTGAATGACATACGCAATTTAACTGAGTAAGGAACACAGCAACAATAGTACTAATACTTATCAAAAGAGACAAAACTTTACAAAACCATTGTTACTTTAATACTTTCGAATTAGTTCGTAAATATTCTTATGTATTTATGTATGTATGATAAGTTTAAAGCCTAACACCCACATATTTGACTGATTGGGATTTGTTTAAGGGTCGTTAGTTCAAAAAATGCTTAACAATCTTGCGTGAATTCTTGTCCGAACACAAGCATTCTATTTATACACCCGCTTTCTAAACAGTTTGTTGAATTCAACCAAATGTGTGGAAACTATACCTTTTTCGCATTGATATACTTGCGACACAAAAAAAATGTTAATAGCTGGCTTTGCGTTAAGTGCTTAAACAATTTAAGTTAAGTTGAGGAATACAACAAATTTAAACAGTAGTATATATTATAATAGATATTGCGCCTAAAAAAACGCATGAACTCTACTTATAAAGAGTATGATGATTTGAAACATCTTTTCGATGATTAGGAATTACAACTTATTTCGGTGATTATGAAGAAGTTACGACAACAATCAACATGGCTGCTGGAAAACGTTCGATAGATCGCGGAGAGAATATTTAATGAATAAATTGGTCGATATGGATTTAAAATGAATATCTCCAAGCGGCTGTCTCGAAACACCTGAACAAAATTCACTTTCAATTAACGAAAAAGTACTTTTCAACGTGCAAATTAACTTGGCTTCCCGGAAGATACTTTCATGAAAGGTTAAACTAGATAATAACTGGCAAAACATGTCCATTAAGTTCATCGATTCGTTAGTGTTAAGAAACAAATTCGTATTGTACAGCCAGTGCAACCAACAAACATCAAGTATCACTTAGTATCATAGTATCGACCCTCCTCATAGTATCGTGAATTTAACGAAAAAACATAAAGAAGTGCTGGAAAGTTAATGTTTTTTTCTCCATTTTTTGAATTTGTTATTTATTTGCTGGATATCCATGACTATTGCGACGATAATTATCATGTTGTCCGGTGTTCATTGAAAAGTAGGTCATGTTTATTCCGGGATGATGCTATGATTTGTAAATTACGTCTCACCCATTTAAAGTAATTTATAAAAAAAATAAAAATATTTTAAGAACAACATGAGCAAGAGTTTCGTTTTCCATTAACATATCCTTTTTATACAACCAATCAGAAGGGTCGATATTATGAGGACCATTGTGCATTTTACAGATTTCTACAGGGAGCTAAGGGTACCCAGTATTTTGTCAAAACACTGCCGATTTAAATGCAGTTTTCGTTGTTATGCCCAAGAATACACATTTAATTATAGATTGAAATTGAAATATAACACATGCGTGTTTTTTATATTTGTTCACTTAGGCATTCGTATGTATTCATTTAGAGGACCGATACTACGGACAGACATACTAAGAACAATAAATGATTTTATTTAATTGTTATAATATCTCCCTCTTTCGTGCATAACTTCGTAACACATAGTCTAAAACGCACTTCCGCATAACACAAACGTTATCTTTAATACTATTCTCTTAATATTTTGTTCTGCAATATGTTGAATACATTCAAAGGTTGTCAATTTCGGACTTAAAGTTGACGAGATTGACGGGTCATTAGAAAATAATTTAATCCCTCGTTTATACAAGACAAGACAAGTACAGTACAGAGTACATCATCTAAACATACCATATTTTTATATGCAAGTGGTATCGATATATAATTTAAATACATAGTTCTACCAATAAACTATGTTTCGAAACAGAGATATCCATTAACATATAACAATACAGAGAAACATTTGTAAATAACAGGAAAACGTGTCATTAAAATTAATTAATGTCTAATGGCTACGCCCTCGTGGTTTAATTCCTACGCATCGAAACTCCATACCGTTGGTTAATACCGCAATAACCAACGGTTACCCGTCGATTATTTCTTAATTATCAAATGTCTTTATAACAATGACAATACTATTATATTCCTGGAAATGTTTGGGTGGCATATTGACCAATTTTTGTTCTAAGCCGTAAAACTTACAGATGTTGGAACATTATCTTATAACATTCCATTACCATACCCACGTTTAAAAAAACGATTGATATTCAACACATGGCTTTTATCCACTGCCCTATACAAGTCCTTGGTATACATATTAGTAATTCAACTATGAACATTATTTTGCTATAGAAAACGCATAAATTTCGAATCCATTAGTATTATAAAATACATAAGAAAACCCGTAATGGTAAAAAGTTTCTTAACATGTTAAACCCAAAAGATATGCTACTCTGACAATTTTTGTTTGGTGCGAAGCTTTTATAAAACGAAAGACTTGAAAACAGATTACTATTTATCAAATGCCATACCCTGTTTCCCATGTAATATAATCATTAAATATATTTTTATCTTACACATGTGTAATATACTTTTTAGCGTCTTCATTGGCTTAGTTTGCGTTTATTGACCAATCGTATTGTGTTGTTATGCTGAAATGACGTTGCAACGTCAAATGACGTCACGAAATGTAAACAACATTTAATTTGCTCATTTAAAAGCGTGTGATAACAATATCTGACACTCGTTGTCACTGGGGGCTGACGAGGTCAAAGCGTAGTCCGTTTCGCTACGACGTCGGGTATATGTTTCACTACTAAAACATTGTTTTAATACACTACTTAATCAGGCGAGTTTCATCTTTTCTGGTGTTTATGGATTAAAGAACGGAACATCCAATAATGGTAGGTACCTATTTTCAATAACAAACTAATAACAAATGCGCGTAGTTGCAACCTTTAAGTTTATTTTGAGCTAAAATCGAAATATTTTTATTTGAAGCACTGCATAAGGTGGTTATTCTATTAAAATAGCCAATTACGGTAACTTAAATTAAACAAAATTACATGTTACTTTGATTCTGTGTACATTACACATTTTAAAGTACAAAACAGGTTACGAACATGTATTTTAATTATTCAAATGCTTTGTTTCGAAGGAAATTACAAGTCGCTTTATGTATAGGTTTCGCACAGAGTATGTATTGGTTGCGCAACGAAGTACAAATATAATGTATAGGTTGCTCAACGAAGTTTCTGTATCCATTTCAGGACATATCACATGCAGGTTGCAGTTAACCGGGGACAAC
Source organism: Dreissena polymorpha (assembly GCF_020536995.1). NCBI lineage: Eukaryota > Metazoa > Mollusca > Bivalvia > Myida > Dreissenidae > Dreissena > Dreissena polymorpha. The sequence goes on along the minus strand of NC_068369.1, from coordinate 59,882,128 downwards.
CGGGGCTCCACCGGTAAAGTATTCAAATGTTTAATACCTCCGGGATGAACCAGGAGTTACCGCGAAGGACCGGCAATGACCGGCTTGGCACTGGAAACAACCGGGACTGCACCGGGAACAACCGGGACGGCACCGTCAGAGCACCGGTTTACTTATGTAACGTTGCTATAAAGGGACTCTGCCGGCATTCACCGGGGCTCCACCGCGGCGTTGCTGTAGCTCTGCCATTGTGTGTTTTGGCCCCGGTGGAGCTAAGGTGCCGTCCCGGTTGTTCCCGGTACAGTCCCGGTTGTTCCCGGTGCCACCCGGTCGTTGCCGGTCCTACCCGGTGACTCCCGGAGGTATTAAACATTTTAATACTTTCCCGGTGGAGCCCCGGTTGTACCCGGTCGTCAACGGTTCATCCCGGTGGAGACTCTGTTCATCCCTGAAGGGCCCCGGTTCATACCGGTAGATGCCTGATCACACACTGGGGCTCCGCCGGCATCATAGATAGACTGGGCCTTAACCGCATTGTAACACGAGGTAAATTTACCGGCCGTCATGTACGCAGTAAACAATAACCTGTGACAGAAACCCACTGCCACACCTTTACAACAATATATTGATTACCGGTATGCAATTGCGGATTTGTGCCATTGGGATCCTACTTTCCACACCTTACGGCTGTTACATGTGTGGATTTTACATGTAAAATCATGTATACGAACATGAAATTCATCTCAAAATTAATTGACGATAACCGATTTTCAAGAAAATCGCTTTGATATATACAATGTAAAACTCAAAATCCGTATGAGATAAATAATGATCGAAGTTGGGACACAGGATTTACTTTAACATAAGCAGAGTTTCGAGATAAGCGAGTTGGGGATAACGAGAATCGAATGTTATTTGATAAAGAGAACCGTATGCTATAAGGGATTGTCACAAAGTGAAGATGCGTCATTTTTATTGAGACCGACGACATTAGGTTCTCGACTCTCAACTGTCATCTTATATATGGATTTTCGATTTTAATCGTTTCCTTTGGCCTAGTCGTGAATTTAATTATATCATAATAATGTGCATTGCCATGTCGACTGTGCGCTTCGGATCATGTTGTGCCGTTGTTACTACCTCTTCCTCAAAGGAAACAACCAGCCACTCCATGACTCTGTATTAAATTGTTTTTTCTTTATTTTGCCTTTGACAGATAACCAATACGTCTTCTGTGAGAAACGCATACACGCTAAAGCGTTGTCGTAGCCAGGCATATAAGTATACTGTCAGAGACATGATCATGCCTAATAATAATATTTAGCCTTTATTTCTGATAACTGGGTCACCCTACACATTTCTAAACACACCAGTGGCTTAACGATACATAGATCAATATGGAAATTGTAAAATTGTGTCAATTAAACACAGTTGTAACCCTTAATTGCATTTTTTTAAAGTGAAACTTGACTTCGGTTTGATAAATCAGCGGTATATTTCTTGTTTAACCGCATAAACCAGACACATCTTGGATTATAATTTTATGTAACAGACCTATGAAATGTCATTGTGCTTAAATTCAGAGTTTTGTTATTAAAAAAGCATAATCTTACATGTTTTAAACACAATTTTCGACTAATCCGTTCTCGATGTCATGTGTATTTAAACAATGTTTTCGTAGTAAAACATATACCCGACGTCGTAGCGAAACGGTCTATGCTTTGACCTCGTCAGCCCCCAGTGGTTGTCATATCATACCATATTTTATTAAACTCGTCCAGGAAATTCGTTAGTAAAAGCTCGCTTACTAACACAATTCCTGAATATGATATGACAACTCGTGCCATATCCTATATATATGTCACCGTCACGTTACCTAACAACATTGTATTAAGTGGCAACTACATAAACTAACTGATCGATTGTAATATTGATATATTGGTATTCTATAAGTTCAGGCTTGCCATAAGGGGTAGTAGTTAGATATTTGATTGAAGTAACGCATAGAACATACATATATGACTTGACCTCGTATAACTCAACACGTGGTAATAATATAAAAAAACTTCCTTTGCCTAACGATAATTGCGGACGCATGGGGTTTTCCGCTGGCTCTATGCATACTGTGACGTCTCTGTTATTCGAGAAATTATCCTTCATAAAGAATGCAATCAAAGAAGTTATATTTTTTTTTATAACAAATGCATTTAATGAAATTTCATTCTGATGACAAAAAAGCAAAAGTAAGTTCTTAAGCAGTTAAAGTCACTGCAGCGTTAATCGTTGTTACGTTCAATAGATCGATTCATGTGTGCAGATCTGTTAAATAGCATCACCGTTATACACGCTGGGTATGCGGATACTTTGATAACAGCTGGCACTTCCATACCAGATAACAAAAAAGTTTTAAAAGTTATATCATAAAGATTAGTTTTTTTAGACAAGGCGCATGGTTGAGTTTATAAATGGTGTATCCTTTTCTATTGCAAAGAAAAATATCATGGAAGAATTGTAGATTTTTCCCCCCAAAATAGAAAATTCGGTCGGAAAACAGCATAAACTAGAGGAACACTAAACTTTTCAACTAAATAAAACTACTTAGAAATATTGCAAGAAGTTGTTTGATATTCCAGCATGGAGAGTAATCCTTGTGCTTCAAATACTGAAATTTTGATAGTTTTCAATGAAATATAAACGAAGATGGAGCATGTTTTAATAGGTGGTATTCATGAAGTTGCGGATACTTTGATTTCCGATAACAGAGACTTTCAACAAATTGGGCACTCTGATAACCGAGTTTTATATTCTACCTGAAATGAATTTATGTATTTGTATTTATGTATATGAATTTGGCTATTCTTACCAAACATTTTGAAGTACGAATATAATTGCATTGTCAAGCCCGACACATTGGTAATCTTTGCATAACGTAAGTACATACACATGTAAAATATAACCAATGGCGTTGTTCGTTTTCAAAAATCTTATCACTATTAATTTATATGATAATACGTGCAAATTTTAAATAAGATTCAAATGTTTATATCTGTAGTAATATATTTCAAGTGACGACCGAAAATAATTGTCTAGATAATACATTTGTTTTTAAGTGGTAAATTGAGATTAAGAGAATTGAAATTACAACGGATCATGTGGATCAACACGACTGTGGTCATTTGAACTTATATTATAGCAAGACTCTAGATAAGGGGACCAAGGGGTCTTACAGCGGCCAATACACCTCATAAAATCCTTTGTCATTGGTGCTCATTAGAATCGCATCATGAAGACGATACTAATGCGTAGTCACAAACTTTAAAAGAGATTGGAAAACTCCCTTTATATTGAGCTCCACTAATAGGAAGCACTTCCCTTTACACTTCCCTTTCCCTTTTATTATCATATTCCAAAGGGATAAGAACATGTTTCGGTGATTCGTTTTTAATTTACGTCAGTACATACATTTTTATTTATTGCATGCTTTCTATAGTAGTATTCCACAGCGATTTCTGCATTACTGATTTACTAAATAGAGTGTTTTATATCTGGTAAAAAGTGTCGAGTTATCTGGAATCGAAGTGCCATTGTCTTTGAGATGATCGGTAAAAGAAGTGTCCATGAAAATTTGTCACCCGGCTCTTAAAACATATGAATTTCATCAAATACGTTATTCAACTAAAATGTAACATGATGTAACATAAATGGACATATTGATCTTTTATTTCAATTAGTTGGCACGTTCTTGATTGATTTCCAGTTATTTTTATTTTGTTGAAATACGTACTGATCATCGAATTTATGACGATTATCGCTGAAATTGTATCTCTTTTTATAATCCACTGTTTTGTTCACGACTTTCTTGCTCCGCAATACGAAAGTACTATACCATTAATCGACCAAACAATGTTACGTGTCTGAAAACCAAATGAACAGAACATAAATGCAAAAAAGCTGATGAACTCAACTCTCGCGCGTTGCTTTTGTTGTTATCTGGTATCGAAGTGCCATCTGTTATCAAAGTATCCGCATACCCGGCGTGGTTATAATAACGTACGTTTTATAGTTAATATTTGTATATTAAATGTTAAGAAAATACAATTTGGACCATTGTTATCTTTAACGTTTGCACTACTTAATTAATAGTATAAATGACTTTATACGGCAAAACCCATATTGCAATTCGTCTTGAAAACAAGCATTCATGAAAATTAAATAGAAAAAAAAGAATTATAGTTAACATCTTGAACATACATTACTTGTTTTCCATGTGTTACATGTGTTTCCATATGCACTGTCAGTCTAATACCGTGTTGGAATAACTGTTACTGAGATGGAAAAGCCTATCGCGTTATAATATCGATACACAAGCCATCGCTTCAGTCGACTTTGATATCTTTTCACAACCAAATTTATATGTATGTAATTATTCATAAATAATTTAAAGTAGTCATAGCATCTTAAAGGGGCCGTCCAACAGATTTTGGCATGTATTTAAGCCTGACATTAACTACTTTAAATGCTTTATATTGATAAATCTAAACATTTGAACTAAAAATCTCCAGTAAAAAATAAGAATACAATTTTTAAAAAGAAGAAAAAACGTTAACCTCCACAGGGCTCGAACCACTGACCCCTAGAGTCATGAAAGCTTGGAGTATAATGCCACCCGATTTAACCACTCGACCATCCACCCTTTTATCGAATGCGTAGGTATTTTTAGCTATATAAGCAATCCTCGTAGTTTCCCAAAATATCGATTCACGTCGAACGACGCTCTAATTTGTTGGACAGTCCCTTTAACCCAAACACAATTCAACGAATGGTTTCCTAACCAATGTTATACTTTGTTTTGCAAATAACTTCACTGAAAAACAAAGAACTTCATTAAGTTTGCTTTTTTCGTCGTTTCTGAAGTCGGCATAAAGACCATTTATTAATAGTTTGATACAGCAAAAGCGTTCCGCCGTACGATAAAGGCCTTCTGTATCTAATTACTAGTATGAATCTTTTTTTATATTGCGTTCTACAATTCATGCGTGAACAGTTCTATTTATATATACAGGTTAATATATAGAACAATAACAAAAAGCATATGGAAAACGCTCATGTGAATTATCAGAGGCAAGAATCTTCGTGTTGTTAAGAATCTAGAAATAATTTAAGTTCCATGGATTTGTGTTGACATGTAATTTTAATATAAAACTATACGGTTATTTGATTGCAACACATTTAGTGTTAATAATAATATTGAGCATTAAGAATGCAGTAGGCAGTTAAGCATAAATCGATATTTACATCGCGTTCTACTTTTCGTCGATAAGCAGTTATATTTAAATACAGGTAAATATATAGAATACTATCATAGTGCATTTAAAAAAACATCGTCCACTGGAAGAAACGGATTAACTAAAGGTACATGTTTATATATACTTTTATGTACATGATTTTTAACTAGAAATGCAAGCTATGCTACTCGTCTAGCTAAAGAAACTTCAGCGTACAGTTTATATATTGCGCCAGTCAAAAATCATAAAAAGCGACATTTAAAGTTATGGAAGGCAGAACTACTACTCGCCGCGCAGACGTTGACGTCCGAGCTAGCTAGGTTTCGGTAAGCTAGTTGCCTGACTGTGGCAATGGCTTGACTGAGTGATTTCATTCAAACTCACATGTTTTCTGTATATTAAAATGATCCCAAACGACAAGTTTGGTAATCCTAATTCAAACTCTGCCTGAATTGGTAAACGTTGAGCTGTATTTTTTATTGAATCGTTCCGATGTTTGTTATCAAACCACTCGGGCTACGCCCTCGTGGTTTAATTCCTACGCATCGGAACTCCATACCGTTGGTTATTACCGCAATAACCAACGGTTACCCGTCGATTATTTCTTAAATATTACACCTCAGAGATATTGGTCCTTCTATATCTATATGACCGGTTTCATTCTGTACAATGCGATAGAGAAAGATAGAGTATATTGATCGGCCACTTTTTAGCATAGGTGGTATATACCACATTTCGAAAATCCACATCGATCGGTTGCCCTTTATGAAGCCTTACCTGATCAAAAATCAGACGAAATATCTATTTAATTTAGTATATGGTCGTTCTTACATTTTTTTTGGGAAACGTTTTTCTAACGTTTATTTTCAAGAATATTGCTGACACCGTTTTTAGTGAATTTTTCTAAGACCGTTTTATGTCAAAAAATCTTCTTATAACCAAAAACAAATTTCGTTCGTAAAACAATTCTATCTGCACTATAAATCTCAATCTCCTACGCAGTGGCCTCCCTTATACTAGAAGTTACTGACCGGGCGAAGCAAGGGAAGTAACTGCTGTGAGGAGTTTCTATAAAAATCTGCATTCAGAAATCTGTATTCAGAACTCAATCTGTTGTGCACGTCTGCATCTAACGCTTACCACAAGTTTTACGACAAATTCTTGACGCAGACGAATAGGGTAGCGTCTATTTTCATTTGTGAAAACAATAGTTCGATACAGATCTGTCCGTGCTTAAATTTTGAAAGGCTTGGGTAATTATTTTTCATAAGCGTTTCAAACACTGATGTAAATGGAAAGATTATCTATTTAAATAGTCGGTAATTGTTTGAAATTATTGATTTGAGAAATTCGCGGATGGCGATATCGAACTACATTATACCACGTGACGCCATTCTTCCCTGTATCTTGCATCTATGCTTTTAACGCCATCGGCGCTCTCGTTTTTGTATTTGGACCGTTCGCGGTTACACACCACTAAATTTGAACCTTTTTACTGTAAAATGACGTCATTTTTTAACGAAATGACGTCATTATTCCTTCGAAATTCCTCAGTTTATCTCTTTAAACCATAAACAATCGTACAATACTGTAAAATAGTAAAGGGGAAACTCTTCGGTGTAATATAAGAAATAGTAAACTCCACTTCGGTCCCAATGGCATTATAGTGACCAGCCAGTCACTGGTCACTTTAATGCCATAGGGACCTCAGTGGGGTTTACTATTTCTTAAATATAACACAATACAAAGATCGATTAATGATGATAAAATAGCCATTAAGTCATAATGTATTTAATAAAAAAAAGTGTCTAAAAATATTTTTATGTATGTATATCAAAGCCTTATGCATCATTGCTTCTTAAGACGATGGCGACATCATTGCGCGCGGTACGTAAGGTGTACACAGGCCACAAGCAGCGAGAGGGAGGAGGTTTCATCGTGCGCCGCGCTCTAGGAGGGTCCGTGCCGTTATGTGACCCTTTCCTGATGCTTGACCACTTTGGTAAGTCCATCATATCACCATCATCACTATCATCACCATCATCATCATCACCATCATCATCGTCTTCATCGTCAATCATCATCTTGGTCGTCGACATAATCATCTTCATTATCATCATCGTTGTAGTCTGAGCATAGCACCTCGTACAATTGTTTATTGACGTTTACTAGCAAACTGGTCGGCGTTCACCTACATAAACAATTTGATCAGGAGAGATTAAACACGCGAAATCGAAATACACAATATTATTTGTTCACATGAATATAACTATTTCTTAACTAACGCGATCTTTACTATAACTTCTGCAAATGTATTGCGCTCTGTTATTACATCATGACACATACTCTTTCATAAGTTAATAATATTATTTACTTTTCGCATTGTGTATTTGGATCTAACATGATAACGTTCTTTTTGTAAAAAAATCTCGTTCCATATTCGAATTTCTTCCAGTAGCCTGACGCTGTGTGATCGTGATTAGAGTGGTTACAGTTTATTTATTCCAGGTCCTATCACGTACGCACCCGGGGAGGCCTTAGGGGCTCCTGACCACCCCCACAGGGGCTTCGAGACCGTCAGCTACGTGATCAGCGGCGAGATGTGTCATAAAGACTCACAAGGCAACACTGGTTCGTACAAAGACAAAGTTGAATCCCAGTTAAAATCATTCCCATGTTCTTCTGTTCCATGTTAAATTTGATTATAGCAAATAAATAAGTACTTAGTGCCAAGTAGCATGTCAGATATGTTATCATTTATGTTCGTACATATAAAAAATGGATCATCCTTATTTTACAAATCTACATTTTTTTCAAATGTTCGTTTTGTTGTCATATCAATAAATTATTACATTTTATGCATGATCGTGTCTATAAAAATGTTATGTGTCTTCAAATGCGATAAAAAACGAGACAAACTATTGTTTTAAACATTTCCCTGCACAGTTCTATGCTGTCATAAGAAACATTCATTCTAGATGTTTACGCATATCCTATCTATCAAAAACATGTGAACACCACAGGAAACCTGGGTCCCGGCTGGGTGCAATGGATGACAGCCGGAAGTGGTGTCGTGCACGCGGAGATGCCGTCAGAGAATACCCGGAAACACGGAGGCACAGTGGAGGGCTTTCAGCTCTGGGTCAACCTGCTGGCCAAAGTCAGTTTTATTTACTGTGTTATATTTGGTATCATTTTAAACCTATTTATTTTATCTTTATTGCATCGAAAGCCACTGCATACAAAGCCGCTAGCAGGTCCGTTTTCAGGATTTATTTAGTATATGGTATCTTAAGGAGTTGTTGAGAACGCTCAGAGTACGCGTTGAACACGTGACATCCAGATCGCTAGGCGGACACCATATTCATAAAGCCAAATGGTACATAACTTAAACAATTTGACTGGTCTATTCAAGGGGCCTTTTCACAGATTTTGGCATGTATTGAAGCTTGTCATTAAATGTGTTATATTGCTAAATTTAAACGTTGGGCATACACATTTTTTTTAAGGATACAAAAGTAACCCTAAACTGGAATGGAACCACTGACCCCTGGAGTCCTGGACCGCTTGACCATCCGTGCTCATGCTTGTAGTGGATGTATTTTTTACTTATATAATCATACCTCGTAGTTTCCCAAAATTTAACGACATCCACGGAACTTTCCAAATTATTCAATTGTTTCGCGTTGCAACGCTTTATAATTTTCAGGCTTTCAAATCGTCAAAAGATGCATTTAATGGATATTTTAGAGCATGGTAAATGTTCAGTATTACTATTTTCTCAAAAATATCTAAACTAAAACGAAAATTTGCGAATCTGAAATAACTTTTTTTAAATTGTGTCAATATACTAAAACGTAAAAAGGCCCCTTTAATATGACACGGACGTGGCATTGTCAATATTCTGTCTACGTTTATTTGTATGTTTTCTTTTGTTCCCCACGTACCTATAAGTGTTACGGCGAAGACATTTTTTTTCAAACGCATCGTCATAACATTAACGTCTCAGCAATATTTTCAACGCTGGATACATTAATACATTTTCTTGGATGACATTTGTAACTTAAAGTTCCAGTCATAAGTAGCCTGTATATTCAGACGGTTATTATACCAGTGCTTTATGCACTGTAATTAAAAAATGTTACTTCCAGAAATGTTATTCACGACGCCATCCTTTCCAGGATAAGATGATCCCCCCTCGCTACCAGGACACGCCCCCTGACAAGATACCCGTTGCCATGACGACAGACAAACGCGTTGTTGTGAAAGTCATTGCCGGCGAGTCGCTTGGTAAGACCACGTAATAATATGGTCAGTTTCATCGAGATACATAACAATTTACGTCTCGGCTAACCGTTTGCGTCTAATTGAAAATCGAAAGACTTATTTTCGAAACATTAACACTACTGGCTAAAACTTTGTTGTTTACTCGTTATATTTCACATGTACATTATTTCAATATGATATTTATGAAAATATCTGTGTAAAACTACAAATTTGTGTCGTTAATTAAACTTGTGGTACGATCTTCGAAACGACAATTTGCATTTTTTTTGGAAATTGCGCATGATATTGAAGGAACGAACAACAAAACGAACAACAAATTAAATTTATTATGTTAGAAATCAATCATGACTAATGTATAATGCCATTAGATGGCCTTCAATTCGTTGCGAATAAACAGCAAATTTTATGCATTAACGATTTGTTGTCGTTGTTGTTGCTGCTACTGCTGCTACTGGTGCTACTGCTGCTATTGAAATAGTTATCATGATTATTTTCGAACAAAAATGCCATGTGAGAGTACCGGGGTATTGTGTATTAACGGTAATACATTTTTATTATTTTTGACAAATGATTATATAAAAAAATACCCCGCTGTTTTCTTCATCTTATTTCAGGGACCCGCGCAAGCATCTCCACGCGCACCCCTATCATGTACCTCGACATTCTGTTGACTCCGGGGTCGGAGTTTACACAGCACGTGCCGGAAAGATATGACGGATTCATTTATGTTCGGGGTGGGAAAGGTCGGTAAAAGAGTACAATACTTTCTGGGATAAAATGTTAAATACGGCCTGTATCTGTACGACCCAAATGTAGAGCACAAATACAAGCTTTTGGGGTGGTGATGGACATGGATCGGCAAACGTTCACAGGGCATATGTACGGATGGACATATGTTCGCCTGACTTAAAGTAGAGCCTGACTTAATTTAGACTCGGTTACACAAGTAAGAGAGGGCATATGTTCGACTGACTCAAATTAGACTTGAGACACACGAACGGGTGGGCATATGTTCGCCTGGCTTAAATTATAGCCCGACTTAATTTAGACTTGGTTACACAAGTAAGAGAATGCATACGTTTGCCTTACTTAAATTGGGAGTCGGACTTAATTCAGACTTCGTTACACAAGTACGAGAGGGCATATGTTCGTCTTACTTTAATTAGACTTGGAAACACACGAACAGAAGGACATATGTTCGCCTGACTTGAATTAGAGCTAGACTTAACTTAGACTTGGTTACACAAGTACGGGAAAGCATATGTTCCCCTTACTTAAATTAGACTTGGTTACACACGTACGGGAGGACATATGTTCATTTGACTTAAATTAGAGCCCGACTTAATTTAGACCTGGTTTTACAAGAACGGGGCATATGTTCGTCTTACTTAATTTAGACTTGGTGACACACGTGCGAAAGGGCATATGTTTGCTCAACTTTAATTAGACTTGGTTACACAAGTACGGGGAGGACATATCTTCGCCTGATTTAAATGAGACTTGGTGACACACGTTCGGGATGACATATGTTCGCCTTACTTATATTAGACTTGGTGACACACCTCAGGGAGGAGATATGTTTGTCTGAATTTATTTGACCTACTGCCTTACATGAGAATGGATGACGAGCTTCCGGGAGGGCATTTGTCTACCTGCCTTAAATTTGTCTGGATGGTAAACGACTGTTTCGCTCATTCCTAACGATATGCCTAAATTGCCACTCAAACGACGATGCTATTTTGTTTATGCATTTGTTCCTTAAGTACCGATATGTTTTTGTATTGACATATCTCGAAATGTATCATATTAGTATAGTTTAAAACAATGACATAGTAGATATTTAATTTTGTTTATTTGATCGCTCTTTTGTACTATAGTTCATACAATTTGTTCGGCCATGTCATAAAAGCAGAAATTGATATTAAGTGGCAGTATTGCTTTGGTTTTGTATTGTGGCAACACAGCTTATGATCATGCGCCATATATCATTATTTCCGTTTACAGCTACCATTGGGAAAGTTGATATAGAATTTGGACAGACTGCAATATTGGCACAAGGCACAGACGTCAAGATTGAAAACCATCAAAAGGAGGGTAAGGTTTACAGCACACGGAAACATGTCATCCAAATAACCCAGTTTCGAAGCAATTGGTATACGAATCAGACAAAGATATTCAATGTGCATTTTTTGTTGTTTTTGTTAAATGCTGACCTCAGAAAACGAATGCAGTATATTCGATACGATATTTAACTGGGAGTGTTGCAGATTATACAGTAACGTTATGCAAAAGAAGATGCTTACAGTCTGTTTGCTTGATGTTAAGGTATTCGTTCATATTGGCATAAGGCAATATCGACTAATGTTAATTATTTCAGGAACCTACCAAAGAATATTGTTTATGAAGCGCACAACGGCTGCTTTGTGATGTACTACGATTTAAGTGGTTCGCCACCTTCAATGCCTTCTTCTTGCCCGTGCATTTTATCAATGAGGACAAACGTCCGAAAGTCATACGTCAATATATGTTTCCGGTTACAGAGTGCCGGCTGCTGCTGATCGCGGGGGAGCCGCTGCGGGAACCCGTGGTGCAACATGGCCCCTTTGTGATGAACACAGAACAGCAGATTACACAGGTATACAACACGGCCCTTTTGCGATGAACTCAGAGCAGTTGATTACACAGGTATACATTAATGCCTTTTTGAAATGAACACAGAGTAGCAGATTACACAGGTATGGAACACGGCCCATTTGTGACATACACAGAGAAGTTGATTACACAGGTATGGAACACGGCCCATTTGTGACATACACAGAGAAGTTGATTACACAGGTATGGAACACGGCCTTTTCGTGATGAACAAAGAGCAGCTGATTGAACAGGTATAAAAACTCGACCTCTTTGTGATGTAAAAAAGCAGCAGATTACTCAGGTAGGAAACACGGCCCTTTTATGATGAACACAGAACAACAAAATACACAGGTATGTAACAAAGCTCTTTGATGATGAACACATAGCAACAGATAAATCGGGTATGCAACACGCCTCTTTTGTTGTATACACAGAGCAGAGCAACAGATACCACAGGTTTGCAACACCGCACTAATGTAACAAACACGGATCAGCAGATTACACAGGTATGCAACAAAGCCCATATGTTAAGAACATGAAGCAGAAGATTAAACAGGTTTGCAACACGGCCCTTTTGGGACATACATAGAGCAGCGGATTACACAGGTTTGTAACACGGTCTTATTGTTATGAACATGGAGCAGCAGATTAAGCAGGTTTGCAACACGGCCCTTTTGGGACATACATAGAGCAGCGGATTACACAGGTTTGTAACACGGTCTTATTGTTATGAACATGAAGCAGAAGATTACACAGGTATGCAACACGGCTGTTTTGTGATAAGCACAGAGCAGTAGATAACTCAGGTATACAACACTGCTTTTTTGTGATGAACAGGGAGCAGCAGAATGCACAGGTATGCAACACGGCCCTTTTGTAGTAAACCAAGAGCAGTAGATACCTCAGGTATACAACACGGCCCTTTTGCAATGAACAAAGAGCAGCAGATTACATAGGTATGCAACACGGCCCTCTTGTGATGAACACAGAGCAGCAGATTACACAGGTATGCAACATAAAGCTTTTGTTATGAACAGAGAGTACACAGATATGCAACACAGCTCTTTTGGGATGAACACATTAGCAGCTTACACAGGTGTGCAACTTGGCCCTTTTGTGAAGAATACAAAACTGTTGATTACACAATCATGTATGCAACACGACCCTTTTGTGATAAAGCAGATTACACAGGACCCGCCTCGTTGCTGATTGTTTTCGTGTTACAGGATGTTAACGTTCAATGGTTTGCATAATGTTTTCGTGTTACAGGATGTTAACGTTCAATGGTTTGCATAATGTTTTCGTGTTACAGGATGTTAACGTTCAATGGTTTGCATAATGTTTTCGTGTTACAGGATGTTAACGTTCAATGGTTTGCATAATAAGCCCGCTTTTCCAAGTTATTATACAAGTGTTCATGTTTATGAAGGCATTATTTTCTGAGTACATTATAGATAATATTTATATAAATGTCTGATTTATATAACATAAGTGTCGATACAATTTAGACTAACTGTAGTGAGAATTTAATTGTAGTTTGCTTAAAAATACCGAATGCATGGCCGCGAAGTTCTTTTCTTAAAATATATGTGTAAGCATTACATCTCATTTACTTTAAGTCTTCAGGTGTTATGTGATACAAAGACCTATAGATAACGGTCTTTGTGTGATAGAAACCTAAACTTTTAAATAATGAGCAAAAAAACCAACAACAAAAAAAGAAGTTTTTTTAATTGTCTTGATATTTAATATATTACGCTATTACGAAGATAATGCAATTCAAAGTACGAGTATTTTAAATCTCGGTAAACGATGTATAAGTTGGTCATAAAACCGGTGCAAAATTGGTTTCGAGTATTTTCCAAGAATCACATGCTCCTGTTTTCTCGGGAATATTCTTTATTAGCAATCAAAAGGTTATGAGTTCAGCAGATTACCAGCGGAAGTGTGATTTATGTACAATATCAACCGCCCTACAGGGGGTCACTATATAAAATCATGCGAATCTAGTGAAATAAAAATGGTACTTTTACAAACATGCTTCTATTTATATAAACTTATCAGTTGATAATGGTACTCTTAAAACGATGGTGTGTAAGCACTGTTGGTATTGTAATGCCATGTGTTTCATTATATATGGGCCTCGCTCAAGGACAACCATGCTTAATGCAAGTGCGTAAAGTGTAATCCAAGATTAGCCTGTGTTGTCTGCACAGGCTGATTACGAACGACACTTTCCGCATTGACACGTTTTTATTCTAGAAGAATCTTCCTTTAAACAATAAACGCACATGCATTAAGCCCGGCTTTCACAGAGAGAGGCTTGTTTACTATGTTTCCACCATGTTAGAAGGCGTCTTTCCATTGCCCTGTGGGTGCTTAGTGTCGTTTAAGCGCACAGAGTTATGTTGACCATACGGTTTTCTTTCCGGTCAATTATCCATATTCAACCGTCTTCACCAGGCTATCGAGGATTACCGGAAGGGGAAGCTGGGTGAGATTCCGGGGGCTGATGAGAGACGCCGGGAGACGGAAGCAGCCAAGCGAACACAGAAGAGCACCGGAACATGGGATCGCAGCTAACTGCATAATAGTTCACTTTAGTGTTGATTTTCTACTACAGGCGTAAAGATCGAAGCAAAAATAAATCTTAAGTGAAGTGATTGTATTTAGAATGTTTTGTCTTTGACGTTACATTAACCAGATAAAATACTGTATATCTTTTGGTGTACTATTTATGTGTAATTACGGTTTAATTTTTAATATGATGTATACCATTTAATTGTTTTGAATATTTTCACGAGTCATGTTTTCTATTAGTTATCACAATAATTTTTGTAAAGATATGCTTTTTGCATGAAATGTTTTAAAGAGGCACGAGATAGAAAATCCAGGCACAAATCTCACTGTTTTAATGAAAATACCGTACGTATATTAACTGTAGTAGTTATTGACCACAATCAAGTAATTTGTTCGCAAACTTTCTTTGAAACTAGCATGATCAGAAAATGTGCTAGGTAGTCAGTATTATTGACCTGTATATTTATGTTGTGTTATTTCCTTTAATAATTTTGATTAATTTCTGTGTCAATGCCATCAATTGGCCGCAAGTTGGGCGCCAATATTGCCGACTGGTAATATGTGGGTTCTATCGTGGTGCATGTATAAATAAACTCGCATCGACAACTGTAACACATGTATTTGTTATAATAAATATTACAAATATGCGAAGGTGTTATATCTTTGAAAGAAAAGTATTTAATCTCCTTACGTAACTAACGATAGAAATAATAACTCAAATATAGTCCTTAATTAAATAATACAATAAATAAAAATAATAAACCAACAAAATATTGCGTAATCTGACAGTGTGTAATTCAAACAAAGCAAACAATACAATAGACGATTAATACAACAAATCATAATTCAATTAATAAAACATAATTCATGTAACAACTTTACTTATAATAATTAAAAGAAAATAGGCAAATTTGGTATATCTCTGACAGTAATTTAAATAACTACAGATTTTTATTATTCGTATATTCATATAAATTCATAACTTTTGATAAAAAAAACCGGCCGGTAGTTTCTTCCCGGTAAGAACGAACTTAAACATAGTTTTGCACTTGCGTTGACGTAGCTACGAATGATTGTCTATGTCCTTGTGACTTGCTTATCTTTATGACATGTTTATATCTTGTCAGTCGCCATTTTCCCTCCAGTTTGTGGTGGATTTTTTTGAAAACATGTCTATAAAATGGTACGGAAAAGGCGCCACTCTGTGTTGGCGACAGCCTTTAATCAAATCATTCCGCTTATAATTTGTTTCCTGGTTAACTGCTACAAGTTTTCGTTTCGGTCGTTTTGGACATAAAGCTTTTGTTGTTTAGAAGCACGCTGGTAATGCGGATACTTCGATAACCGAAGGCACTTCGATAACAAAGAAAAAGAAAGCCAATCGTGAGAGCTAATTTCCTCGTCTGATTTTTTAAAGTAATATCCTAAAGATAAGTGTTTACGACAAAGTGCATGGTCTAGTTGATAAATGGTGTATCCTTTTCTATTGAGAAGAAAAAAATCAAAGAAGAATGGTAGATCTTTGTCCAAAAATAGAAAATTCGGTCGGAAAACAGCATGAACTGGATGAACAGTAAACATTTCAACAAAATAAAACTACTTTGAAGAACTGCAAGAAATTGTCTAATATTTCAGCGTGTAGAGTAATAAATGTGCTTCAAATACTGAATGTTGATAGTATTCCATGAAATATGAACGAAGATAGAGTATATTTTAATAGCTAGTATGCATGAAGTTGCAGACACTTTGATTCCCGATAAAGGACACTTCGGATAACAGAGACTTGCAAAAAATGTGCACTCTGATTACCCAGTACCAAGTACGAATCAATGTGCATAATTAAGCGCAACACATTGGAAATCAATGCATAATTTAATTACAAACACGCGTAAAATATAACCAATGTCGTTGTTTAAATAATCCCATTACTTTTAATTTATACCATTACTATTATTATTGCCGTTTTTTAAGAAGGTTAAAATACTTATTTCTGTACAATATATTTCAAGTGACGACCGGAAATTGTCTACACCATGAATTTGTTTATAGTGATAACTTGATATTCAGAGAGATGAAACTACAACGGATCATGTGGATCAACACGATCGTGTTTAATGTTACTTATAGCATGTCTCTAATTAATGGGAGCGAAGGGGTCTTTAAGTGGCAAATACACCTTTGTTCTTCATAAAATCTTATTTCGTTGGTGCTCATTAGAATCGCTTCATCAAGACGATACTAATGCATAGCCACACCATGAATAAGAGAATTGAAAACTCTCTTTTTCTTGAGCTCTGCTTATAGGGTGCGCTTACTTTTACGCAACTTTAAAGTTAGCAAGAAGTGGGATTCACCTGACCCTCAATCATTTTTAGATGGTCGCTTAGCGACCGTCTTAGGTGGTTTGTCTAAAATTCAGGTCGATACGCCTTAGCTACTAGGAGCCCAATACCCGCTTACTACGCGTATCCGCGCGAGAAAGAGTTGTATAATTTATGCAAGAGGTTTGAGTTCTCCAATTATATTCATTCACAAATGGAAACATGATATTAATATCGTGTTTACTGCAATAGCTTCGAACGGTGCTTTTATAGAAACGAATCAATAAACAATGATCGTATTGTACGTGTCGCGGAGGAGATTGTTTATGAATGTATAATATAGTCCACTTTCTGCAGCGTTCTCATGACGTTGTATTTTTGCTCAGTACATTCATATTATGAGGCCTGTCGATAAACAAAGGAAAGTCCACAGGCGATAACAACGCAATAGGTTACGCTCTCACATACACCTCAATGACGTAGTACAGGTAATTCGTAAATTGAGGCTATTAATAGATTCGGGAAAAGGTTAACGCTTATTTATATTCTCAATTTATAAAACGTTGAACATAAGTTCAACAATAACTTCAGCGATACGATAGACAAAAACAAAAAAAATGTTTCATAATCGCTAAACCCGAATATAACAAACAATTTATAATAATAATACGAATAACCTGTTTCGTAACCTCGTTCATGCTACTACAGCGGGTATTTCTGGAGGTCACATAACCCCAAACCGGAACTCCTGTTTTTAGGGTTACATGCAGTCAGTTTGATACTTAGCACACATTGTTCAGTGCATGCTGCATAGGATTTGTAAAATACATTGCAAATGGAATGTTTTTGTATCAATTTGAAGGTATATTTGTAAGCAATAAGAAAAAAAGCCACTTTTGTGCTCTACTTTTTCTGTTGATGGTTCCCGGCTTTGAAAGTAGGTCATACTATTTTAGCCCAAAATGGTCGCCTGCACAGCTGTCAAAACCGGTTTGCCTATTCTAAGGTGAATATTTTGAGTTACAACGTATAGAATTTAATGACATCCATTTTTTCAAAAGATTATGCATTTATCTTTCCAATGATGTATGATGATATAGTGGGTCATTGCTTAATCATGGTAAAAATTAATATCGAACTTCAACTATTTGATATGTAATATAGAAGGAAATTAATTGCGCATGCGTAACCTTTAAGCACATCCGACCAAGTTAGTCGTCTGCCAGAATTTTGACATTTGACCATCAAAAACTCTCTGTATTGCAAATCATAACTGCCAGATGTCATTTTGACCCACATTAGGGCTGTTTGCAATTGGGCTGTTGCACTTGGGGTCATAAGGGGGGGGGGGGGGGTAAATGCTGGAAAATCACACCGAAACCTGTTCCGGAGACATATTCTAAGACTAATTAAACACTCGGTATTGTTTTTCAGTGTCATTTTGACATTAATTTGCATCAATCTCAATAATGAACCTAATGCATGTCTTTATTTCATCTGTATTTATTATTATATTTGTTGACTTTTTGAGCCTTTTACTGTTAAAAATGCCCGCCAATTTTGGACCGACACTTCTATCTGCATTCACCTTCAAACCCGTCAGGCAGATCTACTCAGAATAACACTACTTTGCCTTATTTTACCTGTTTGGATATCTTGCTGAGTTCAAGTAAAATCAAGTATTCAGCTGAAAGCACAAAAATGATAATAATATTATGCTTTCTTTCCTGGAAGAATGTTGTTGTGATAGACCTTGCGCGAAAAACACCAGGGAATCTGTATTTAAGTGACCTCAATATTATGCGTAAACCTAAGTGTGCATTTGTAGGCGGTGTCGAAATGGGTCTATAGCTCTGCCTGAACTGTCGTTCAATTGGTTTACAAGTCCGGTTGAAGTGACAGGCTATCAAAAACTGTACAGCATGACTGATTCGGAGACGGCCCTCAACACTCGCCCAGTCGTGTCGAGAGGATCGGTGTCTTTGCAGGTTAGTACGCCGTTATTTTCAATTAAATCTATTGTAAAATGATTTCTTTGATATCCTGGTACACTTTTGTCACCAAAATTAGGTAAATTGGGTGTTTTACATTGACTGCAGCTCTGAAACCACATTTTGTGGCGATAACTTTGCCGGTGTGCCCGACAATGTGATGCCGGCGTGGTGAATTAACCATTTTCAGCAAATAAAGCAACAAAGACTATTGAAAGCTTACTCTTATTGTATCTAACTTACATTAGTTGGCACCGTAATGGGTAAATGTGCACAAAAAACCTTTTTGTTTTTTTCAGATTACACGGAATTGAGCACCCGGGCCAGACTGACACTTTCCGGAGCCTGTCCGAGACGGAACTCGAGCCGAGGAATCATAGGTCCAGGTGTGACAAAAGACTTAAAGCTCATGTCTGAGGATGACTTTTTTAGTCAGGAAGTCAAGTGTGTTGTTTTTCCATGCAAGCAAGTCCTTTTGTTGGGTCAAATGACATCAGAATTGCTGCTTCTACATGGATTTTACCTAAAATGTGCAAAAAAAAAATTGTTCGAATCCAGTTCAAAACCTGCTTTGTTGAACAAATATTGCCATTGATGATTTTTTTCACTTATTAAGTCATATGTTATATCAGCTTTGACTATTAGAATTGAAAGTTATGCCTTGTATGGAGTCTAAGTGCTGCATGTATGATGTAACCAAGTTTGGCTTTTCTACCTTAATTCTTTACGCGAAACGCTGTTACGCATGGCGCTTTCAACGGCAACTTTTATGAATTAATCTGTGTGTCATTGTACCGGAACTTTGTGATCTTTCTCAAAACAGATTATACCTGTGGGAAAAGTGCCTTTAATTTAAATTTGAAGGGGTTGGGTTCTCTTAAAGGTCACATAACCCCAAACCGGAACTCCTGTTTTTAGGGTTACATGCAGTCAGTTTGATACTTAGCACACATTGTTCAGTGCATGCTGCATAGGATTTGTAAAATACATTGCAGATGGAATGTTTTGGTATCAATTTGAAGGTATATTTGTAAGCAATAAGAAAAAAAGCCATTTTTGTGCTCTAATTTTTCTGTTGATGGTTCCCGGCTTTGAAAGTAGGTCATACTATTTGAGCCCAAAATGGTCGCTTGCACAGCTGTCAAAACCGGTTTGCCTATTCTAAGGTGAATATTTTGAGTTACAACGTATAGAATCTAATGACATCCCTTTTTTCAAAAGATTATGCATTTATCTTTCCAATGATGTATGATGATATAGTGGGTCATTGCTTGATCATGGTAAAAATTGATATCGAACTTCAACTATTTGATATGTAATATATAAGGAAATTAATTGCGCATGCTTAACCTGGAAAACGTTCTTTAGATAGCGGCGATCTTTTGTATTTACGTGTGCTAGCAACGCAATAGTAGAAGGTTAATAGAAGGTTTAGCTTGTTTATATTCACAGTTCTCAATACATAGACAGTTGGATATGAGTTCATCAATGACTACAGGCATACTATAGGCAACCTCGAAAATGCTTTAAAATCGCTAAAACCGAAAACAACTAAATATATTATATTAAATATATTTATAAAAATAAATATCTTTTAAAAATGTAGTCGGCGAATACGCTGACTTTGAAATAAAGTTTGCATTTTACTTTTCTAAATAAATAAATACAATTAAACAAAAGTTAAACTATTGTGTTGTGTTTTTCACTTGTAAGTTGCATATTCACCGCATGAAATGTGTGTTAGCATTGTCAAACCACACATTAGTGTGAGTAGATAAAAAATATACTACGGGAGAGCACTTCATATGTGTCCCCATATGCCTTGTTATGAGTATCTTTCTTCACTATCGAAATATATCGTATGTTGATATTTGATTTAAACGCAGTTTTCTTTCGACACATTTAAATCACACGTCAATAGCACCGTCATGCGAAAATGGGTCTTATGCGTTTCGGCAAGCGTTTGTTAAACCCAACATGTGCTTTTGCGCAGTCAGGCCATAGGCGATGCTGTTCGCTATAAAATCACTCAATATGTTATGTTTCTCCTTACCAGAAGGAGAGATAGCTGAGTGGGCTATTAATATGATGGGCGCATATGGAATAAGACCCATTTTCGCATGACGAGGGTCATTACAAATCTCATTGCGAATTGCCACATTTAAGAACAATGCTTTTTGATACAAAATTGAATTCAAAATAGCAAACTTGTTAACAATGACAGCCTATCCACACATTAAGAATGATTTCCAGACGTGCTGACCAAGTACGGCAAACATGATGGTATGATAATTAAACGATTTTCTCTTATCGTGACACTATACTATTTCGCTAATGATTGTTTTCTCATCTTGGAGGCGAAAGTGAAATTCTTCGAGATGGATTGTAACGCGTAATTGTAACAGGGCCCCAATTTGTGTCGTTTGACCATACAGAGAGTAGTCCGGAATTCCTTACACTGAACAGTGCTACATCCTTTGAATTGAGCACAAGCGCAGTGATGTAGCAAAAATTCAGAGGTTGTATCTTGAATCAGCTTATTAAATATTCGAAAATATTCATGCGTGTCTGTTGGCGTTATGTAAAAGTCACTAAGATGAAAACTGAGTAAAACAGCTACGCCTAAAAGCGCATTAGTGCTCTATACCTATGTTTATGACAGCGTTGTTGACACCGTGTGAACTGCTCGGGTAACAAATTAAGCATAAACAGCAATGTTTATATACTTTTATTCCTCCATATATAAGATACGAAGATTATTGTATATTTTGAATTGTATATGGTGTCAAAAATCAAAAGTTTTGTACACGTAACTTTCATTATGAATTTAAATTCTTGGTGAGAGAGTTATTTGATATCAGAAAAAAATATTCCTTTAATATGATGGTGACTGCAAATTTTCTTTATATTAAGTTCTCATTACCATTTTCATCATACTTTCTATGCTTTCAGAACGTCCAAAGAGCGTGTTATTTTTATTTTGTCTAAGTTATTTCTATGAAATAATAAGGATGATAAAAAGTGCACACAAAACTCGACCCGTGCGCTATGACACACACTTTATAAAGTTGAATGGCGTGTGTTCATTTCAAACTTGCGATTGATTTTGAAAAATGAATTGCGTGTTAAATTATGCAATAGCGAACACCTTCAGTGCCTTCAGCGCTTTGATTTGGTTGTGTTAAAAGAATTCACATCTGAAAGGCTGCTGATATTTATCTCTAAGTAGAAGTTATAGCAGAGTGATGTTTAATGACATGCTATCTAATATATAAATGAGTAAATGGCCTTAGTACTTTCATTAGAACATAATTACAAGTGTTTTTGATCAATCGTTTCGCTACAAAGAACGTTAGTTACAAATGTTTAAGCTCGTGTACTATGCGAGGATCCGGCGTTGGGTGACTCGAAAACTAGAAAATATAAGGTCATATAGGCTGTACTTATCAGACATATCGAACAAATTTATCTTTCACATTTATACAAAATCATTATCGAATTCCAAAGGGATATGAATATGTTTCAGTAAATCGTTTTTAATTTACCTCAGTACATACATTTTCATGTATAGCCTGCTTACTATAACACTATTCCACACCGAATCTCTGCACTTCTGATACACTAAAAGAGTGTGTTATATCTGACAGTAAAAGAGTGTGTTATATCTGGTAAAAAGTGTCGAGTAATCGGGAATAGAAGTGCACGTGTCAATGAGATGATCGCTTAACGAAGTGTCCATGAAAACTTCAAATCCGACTTAAACTTTTAAATTTTATCAAATACGTCAGAAAACTAAAATGTAACATGTTGTAACATTAATTGACATAGTGATCTATGATTTAAATAGTGATCTTATATTTCGAATAATAAAAACGTTCTTGATTTATTTCCAAGTCTTTTTTATTTTGTTGAAATATGTATTGATCATCCTGCTGATTATCGATGGAATTGTATCGTGTGTTTTTTTTATATTATATAATCCACCATTTCCGCGAATTTCTTTCTTCTCAATACGAAGTGCTATACGATAAATCAACCAAACAATGTTCCGTGTCTGAAAACCAAATGAACAGAACATAAATGCAAAAAGCTGAAGAACTCCTTCCTCGCGCGTGTTTTATTGTTGTTGTTGTTCTCTGTTATCGAAGTGCCATCTTTTATCAAAGTATCCGCATACCCGGCGTGAGAAGTCTTCGCGTTCTCCTTTAACTATCGTTTTACAAATGGCGGTCGTTTTCGGAAAAGGTTTTGAAAGTCTTTTGCTAATATTTTAATAAATATTGCTTAACATATACAAAAAATACGATTGAGGGGATATTTTATGTTTTTCGACTAATTTCTCTATATCGTCGGTTCTCTACGCGCACCGATTCCTTAATTACGTTGAATTCACATGTATTTCCGGAGACCGGTAAAGAAAAGATACACCAATCGACCATCGCTGGAACGGTCACTGCGCGGTTCTTTAGTTTGATGTTGATTTGTCTTGATTATTTACATGACCATTCACCGTCTCTGTCTTATTGAATAGATTTGGTTGTCAATCACAAGAATGTATATTGAGCACTTGTAAACTGCTACGATCGACTGAGCTTACCAATGAAAAGTTTGAGAAGGCTAACTGACTGTCGTGATATTAGTGGTGTACTGTTGATAACGTCTAACATTTCAAGCAATCCGTAAACTAATAAATATCGACAGCAAAAGTAGTAAAACTTCCTCCTCAATATCTAGCTTAAACATTCGCGACATTAAAAGATGTCCGTGTCTTTTGGAGTACAGAAGATGGTTATTGCAATTAAAGAGGTATCAATTACTGGGCTATTCTTTTACGTAAACATGCGAACATAATTATAATTTGGACTAACAAGCTACTACCTTTAATCACTGTTTCCAATATGCTTAATTATCTTTGCGTTCAATGCAATAAATATAGCAAATTTAGATTTTGTTCTTCGAAATACTACTTTTGTGTTTGCGAGATCGTTAACAGGTACTTTTTGTAACGGTAACACTAAATAGTAACTACCAACGTCATTTTCATTGACGAGATAACATCCACTGGGCTTAACGTAGTTGTCATTCCAAACTGTGTATATATGGTCCAACAGTAAAACATATCATATCAATATTTACTGACATAAGTTTAATATCACGCTAAGCGTGATATCACAGCCTATAATACATTTTGTGTTTGGTTCAGAAAACGTATGTGTCGGAGTGGGATTTAAAATGTAGGACACACGTCAAACGATTACCATACGTTTACAGATTAATTTCGACTAATATTTTAGGTAAACGCTTGATATCTTATTTAGGATCCTGACTATTACTAAGCTAGTTGAGGACTTATTCAACGAAGGACAGTACTGACCAATGTACTTTTTATGCTATTCTGAATTCTGTGACTCTTCCCGATATCACAGTCTTTGAATTTCGATTCTAAACGATCGAATGTTGTGTCAGTATCTAACCTCACGCTAAACACACTACCAAACATTTTCTAAATAGATTTATCGAAGAGCTAACAATGAACCATTTCGCATATTTCTTGATTGGTAGTCATATCATGGAGATGAAAGCATCAATAAAAGCTAAACTTATTTCAAGTTCAAAAGGTAATACAAATATGTAGTCATGCATGCGTCTAGAGCAGAAGGTGTAAGTTTATATCAATGGTTACAACAATGAAATAATTGTGTGGGAGTGGAGTTAAAGACGCAAGCACCGAGTTGATTTGCAAGGCAATTAGAATGACGACCGATTTAGAATATTATACGGAATTACAAATTACTACCGTAACGTTTTGTAATACATGTATATCACTTGAGGCTTATAATAAAATGACGGCCAGGCTTGTATATCTGTTTATTATTCGTGTCGAGTCTGATATACTACCAAGCGATAAGGAAGTTACCTGTCTGTGAATCCAATGTGGACCCACGTTACAATCATAATCATGTTAAATATCTCTTGCCATACTAAATTGTCGCTTGCTGTTTTAAATTTCGAGTATTATAGCCAGCGTCGCGTCGATTGAATTGTGAATACTTAAAAGGCGACAAGAGACAATCAATAAGGCCAACACATTATTAAGCTGTAAAGAAGCCATTCTGTCAAATAGAAATGTGTGACTTATGATGACATTTTGTGTTTGAATAAGCCAAATATTTTGCGCGTTTTAGTTGTCCTTAATATAAAAAGCACCCTATGTATGTTTAATTTAATTCCGATCTATATAGCGAGAATCGCCTTATATTCATATCTATTGTTAACCGATATAAAAAGAAGCGATGTGTCTAGGTTTCAACTTTTTTTAATTCGTATTCGCCCACCTGCATCCAAAGTCAACAGTTTGATAAAAAAAATAACAAGCTCTCTTTTAATTTGAAAGTGAGAATTCGATTTATAGTTTAACATATGTGATTTTCCTTAGAACCGATAAAATACCTTTTTTTTTTTGTAAACAGTATTTCAGCAACAATATTTTTTCGTGTTATTTGTCGTTGCCGTCTAACCAAGGGTTGACATTTTTCACCGCTGTAAACATACAATGAAAAGTTGAGAAAAAATCTTTCTAATAAGCCAGAATTAATCAAAATACGCTATATTTTTTTAAATAAAATGCGTTTGGAAACCCGCAATTTTTGTCCATTGATGTTTGTTTATATTACCCACATACAACGTGTTTGGTTCTCGGTGTGGGTATCTGCGTCGTGCTTTGAACAACTTGATAGTCATACATAATTATGAATCCTGACAAGTCCGTCCATAAAGTAGTCGCGAAGACTCAGCGCCGACCTGTTCATAATTTCTGATTTACACACACAGTTTTGGATTATGTTTTTGTGGTTTTCCGGGTTAGTCAATGAAAATGCACTCACTTTCTCGTGTTTGATGTAAACATAAACAACAAAGTGTTGAATTATAAATAGTTATTGCACTACAATAGTGTGATTTGTGTGTACTATATTTAAATGCTGCGGATTATTTAATATAATAACGCAGATTTTCATGGTAACTGCCCGATCAGTATGTCTTTCTTGTTAATCGCGATTGTCCACATATATCATATAGATATAAGTGACAAACTGTTATCTGCGGAATCCGGATAGAGCCAAGTCAGCAGTAGCAGTAGCAGCAGTAGCAGCAGTAGCAGCAGCAGCAGCAGTAGCAGCAGCAGCAGTAGCAGCAACAGCAGTAGCAGCAGTAGTAGATGTAGTAGTAGTGGTAGTAGTAGTAGTAGTAGTAGTAGTAGTAGTAGTAGTAGTAGTAGTAGTAGTAGTAGTAGTAGTAGTAGAAGTAGTAGTAGTAGTAGTAGTAGTAGTAGTAGTAGTAGTAGTAGTAGTAGTAGTAGTAGTAGTAGTAGTAGTAGTAGTAGTAGTAGTAGTAGTTTTTAGTAGTAGTAGTAGTAGTAGTAGTAGTAGTAGTAGTAGTAGTAGTAGTAGAAGTAGTAGTAG
Organism: Dreissena polymorpha; assembly: GCF_020536995.1. Classification (NCBI taxonomy): domain Eukaryota; kingdom Metazoa; phylum Mollusca; class Bivalvia; order Myida; family Dreissenidae; genus Dreissena; species Dreissena polymorpha. The sequence goes on along the minus strand of NC_068369.1, from coordinate 59,855,591 downwards.
TAGTAGTAGTAGTAGTAGTAGTAGTAGTAGTAGTAGTAGTAGTAGTAGTAGTAGTAGTAGTAGTAGTAGTAGTAGTAGTAGTAGTAGTAGTAGTAGTAGTAGTAGCGGTAGTGGTAGTGAGACTGGTAGTAGTGGTAGAAGAAGTTGAAATAGTAGCAGAATCAGGAGAAGTAATAGTAGCAGTAGCAGTGAAGTAGCAGTTGCAGCATCACCAACAGTAGCAGCAGTAGTTGTTGTTGTAGTAGCGGTAGTAGCTGCAGTAGAAGCAGTAGCAGCAGCAGCAGCAGTAGCAGCAGTAGCGGTAGCAGCAGTAGCAGTATAAGTAGTTGTTGTAGTAGTAGAAGTAGCTGCAGTAGAAGCAGTAACAGCAGCATCAGTAGCAGCAGTAGCAGCAGCAGTAGCAGCAGCAGCAGTAGAAGACGCAGCAGTATCAGCAGTAGTAGCAGTAGCAGCTGAAGCAGGAGTAATAGCAGCTGCAGCAGTAGCAATAGTAGCAGCAATAGCAGAAGTAGCAACAGTAGTAGTAGTAGAAGCAGTACTGGTAGTAGCAGTAGTAGTAGTAGTAGTAGTAGTAGTAGCAGAATCAGGAGTAGTAATAGTAGCAGTAGCAGTGTAGTAGCAGTACCAGCACCACCAGCAGTAGCGGTAGTAGTAGTTGTTGTAGTAGTATTTGTATTAGTAGATAGCAGTAGTAGTAGTAGTAGTAGTAGTAGTAGTAGTAGTAGTAGTAGTAGTAGTAGTAGTAGTAGTAGTAGTAGTAGTAGTAGTAGTAGTAGTAGTAGTAGTAGTAGTAGTAGTAGTAGTAGTAGTAGTAGTAGTAGTAGTAGTAGTAGTAGTAGTAGTAGTAGTAGTAGAAGTAGTAGTAGTAGTGATAGTAGTAGCGGTAGTGGTAGTGCGACTGGTAGTAGTGGTAGTGGTAGTGAGACTGGTAGTAGTGGAAGTGGGTCTGGTAGTAGTGGTAGTAGTATTTGTAATAGTAGTAGTAGTAGTAGAAAAAGTAGCAGTAGCAGTAGCAGCAGAGGTAGCAGTAGTAGCAGCAGCAGTAGCAGCAGTAGCAGCAGCAGTATAAGCTATAGCAGCAGTATAAGCTATAGAAGCAGTAGCAGCAGTAGAAGCAGTCAGTAG